>NC_136508.1:98734916-98814916 GCF_053919585.1 Euprymna scolopes
TATCTCAATAAAAACACATTGTTTCCGAAACGATCGTACAATTTATTGATGTTGTTTTTTCTTCCTTTTGAAACTGATTTTTAATTTTAATTATAAATTATCAATCATCTTACTCAATATAAAAATAGCTCTAATATATATATGCCTATCGAGCTTATAATATATCTACATTACGCCGAGCATGGTTTTATTTTATTTTATTTTATTTGTATTAATGAATTTACTAATACATTAAAATATACTCTGCTCTTTAGACTGTTGTTCTAATCCTCTTAATATATGGATATATATATATATATATATATATATATATTTATATATATAAAGAAATAAAAATAACAATAAGTTTACTAAGGTAATCAAAATAGTAACCTTAATATATATTATAAATATTAAAGAGTTAATATTTACAACTAAAGTAAACTCAACCAGATGTAAAAGCTCAATAAAACCGAAAAGAAAATAGAGCTTATAATATGAACAAATGATTAATAAAACATGTTAAAAAACATCTTGAAAAAAGTTAAAAACATATTTAATTTTAAAAAAGGAAGCACAAGATAAGTGGATAGTCCTTAATCCGCGGAGTTTCAAAGAAATACTCTCCTACACATCAGAGGGCAGGAATTAGCAAAATGCTGGATCGGATTTTGCATGTAAAAGTATATAATGAAACCACAAGTAAGTCGCATATCTTACTTGGTAAAAAAAGGATGAGGTACGGGGAATAGGAGGTAAAAGAAAAAATGATAAAAAAATTTCACATGAATGGATAGTCCGGTGAAGGGTAAAAAAATCCAAGAATAGTAAAATACAAACACGGTCGAATTAAAATCTTCCAATCAAACAGGTAAGTTCCAAAGGAATCGCGTAATTGGAAGATGGTCCAAAATGATCCAAAAGGCAGAATTCCTTGGAAAAAATCACAAATAGAATGAGTTAAAAATCATTAAAAAAAGTTCAAATGTGCACAGAAAAAGCAATGGAGACAATATTTAGAAGCATATCTTCCAAGGCCGGAAGAATCAAGTAAATTAAGGTTTAAAAAAAAACGGAAAAACGGTTAAAGTATACATTTGAAAAAGCAAGGTAAAAATGACCAAGACAAAAAGCGCGAAAGTTAGTGTTAATAATTAGGTCAACTTAAATACGCACGTGAAAGTCCCAGAATGAATTAAGAAACACGAGTCAGTGAAACAGGTTAATGGCTAAGTTTATGAAATCAAACGTCTATTATATTAAGAAGAGTAAAAAAAGTGAATAAGTAAATAAAAAATAAAACAATAAAAAATAAAAAATAATTAAATAAAAATGAAAATTATTAAATTAAAAATTAAAAATTAAAAAGTTAAAAAAAATAAAACAATCTATATATACATATATACACACATACACATATACACACATATATATATATATATACAAATATATACGCATATATACACATACACATACATACACATGCATACATACAGACACACAGATGCACACATTCATATACATACACACAGGCATATACATATATATATATACATATATGCATACATATACAATAACACACACACATATATATATACAAACACACACACACGTATGCATACATATATACATATCAAAAAACATATACAACATAAATACAAATACATACATACATAAGATTAAAAGGGAGGGTATAGCCGGTATTTACAAACTCCGGAATAAGGCAAATAAATGTGTATGTAAATGCATATAGTAAAATATAAGTAACCAAATACATAGAATAAAAATGAGTAGGCTGATGTATATATTTAATAAATAGGTATACTTATACAATAAAACATAGACAGCAGTTGGGAAACCGGCCAAAGAAATAAAGAAACACAAATAAAATTAAAAATATAAAAAGCTTAGAAGGTAAGATAAAAAAAAAAAATATGGGAAAAGATATATATTTGAAGGGTGAACTTAATAGCTATGTAATTTCAAATTTACCATATTTAAATTTGCACATATGTTTGCAATAGGAGATCAGTTCGTTCTTAGAGTTTATTATATTACTACTTTGAGGGGAGGTGATAAAAATTATAGCTTCAGATGTACAGAGGTGACAAAACTTAGATCCTGGAGTATAAGACTTAACTTTTTTTTAGGATGGTCCATGTAATTGAAAAGTGGGTATTGGAAGAATTAAGCTTTTTAACCAGTGTAGTTAGAGAAGTTCCCTGGTTATTATTTGAATTTTGGTTATTGAAAGAAGAAGTGTGGTTTGAAATTCTTTTCTTTATTAAAGTTGAAGTAACACCAATATATGTATATGTTTTATTAATAGCTCGGGGTCGAGAATTATATATATATATATATATATATATATATATATATATATATATATATATATATATATATATATATATATAACAGGGCGGAGATGTATGTGTACATGTTAACGTTTCTTTAAGTATATATGTGTGTACGTGCGCATTTGTATGCTCTCGCGCGCGGCCGCTAGCTAACCCTCTCCAAGTAATTAACAACAAATAAACACCAAATAAATAAATCGAATCATAGCCCCCCCCCCGCGTCCGAACCTAAGCGAACACCCAACAGGTCAAGACATACTTATCAAGAAATCATCTCACAAACGAGACGCCAAAAACTTAAACATTAAGACTCGAATTTTAAAGTAACCCCTTCCTCCTACCCCACATATACCCCTCCTCTTCCATGTATCCCTATGCCCTCAGCCACACCAGAAATGAACTTCCCAGGCCCTCCCCCACCACGACCTAAGGTCCATAAACTCGAAAAGTAAAACATTACCGACATACCAAGCCTTAACTCCAACATTTCCCGTTTGTTCCCTTCCTCTTTTTTCCACTCTTCTCGCACTCCTCCACTGACATCATTCACTCTTACATCCCATTACGAACATTTCTGTAAAAGTCTGAGGAAGCTACAGACGGCCAAAAACGGCCGGGTAGCTGAAACAATAATGTAAGTAAACAGAGAGATACGGTAATAAAAAATAAAACGCATATTTGCTCTACAACAGTATTGAGCACTTTTTCAGTTTTTATTAATTACCATTTCTACTATATATATATATATATATATATATATATATATATATATATATATATGTATATATATTATAGCAGTAGAGTTTAGTTTCCTAGAAATACATCCAATGAAAATCATTTGTCGACTATAAAGTGCTCAACGAGTTAACAGAGCAGACATATTAAATTTTTTTATAGAAACATTGATGACTACATATTTGCATACATGTTTCTGTAATCACCCGTTACTTGAGATATAACGCTTTCAGGCCAATAATTACTCTTGAAAAGAGTTTTCAAGGGTAATTCTTGGCTTGAAGACGTAATCGCCCCAGTAACAGGCAATTACAGAAGCATGTGTGCACATATGTAGCCATCAATGTTTGTATAAATAAATTTAATATAATAATAATAGTAATATATATATATATATAATTGTTCATTAGTGTCTATACTATTATGCATGTATAATTATATAAATATAATATATAATTATATATATAATTTTTCATAAATATTTATATTATTATATATGTATGAATATAGGCATACACACATATACACACACGCATATATATATATATGTATATATATATATATATATATATATAATTTGTTTGTTTTTTATTCAATCTTCACCCCAAACAAGGCAAGTGCCACTTTGAAGTAGGTTGCTACTATCGGGGACAATATGAAGGGAGATGAGTAGAAAGATCTTTGTTCACATTATACTTGAACTTCTGCATATCAGTACAGTTGGGAAACCAGTATCCCGGAAGGGAGTTACAAAGACTTGCAGTTCTGGGGAAGAAAGTATTGGAGTAAAAGGCTTTCTTACACCTAGGGATCTTTACTGTAAAGGGGTGGGACTTAGTTGCTTGTCGAGTTTGTCGGGGGTAATCACGTCGAGGAGGTACAAGTGCTTGCAGTTCGTCAGAGAAGCCAGCATTAAAGTATTTGTAGAACAGGCAGAGGGATGCAACATTTCGTCGATGGGACAGGGGCTGAATCTTAGATGACAGTTCAGGACCTATCAGGTTGGCGACTCTCTTTTGAACCCTGTCCAGGAGTGAGAGACAAGCAGTAGATGCACCAGCCCAAATGTGGCAGCAATGGGCGAATGGTGGCCTTATAGATGTACACGATACTTTCAGGACTAAGTCATTTCTGGCACGGTAGAGAGATCCCACCTTCTTTACAGCAGCCTTGGCAATGCTCTCAATGTATATATTCTAGTCTAGGTTCCTTGTAAACTTCAGGCCGAGGAGTTTAAAGGAAGTATCTTCAGGCAGTGTATTTTTAGCCATTGCTATTGGTGGTAGAGAAGGTTTCTTGTAGTTATTGAAGGAAACAAGCTTAGTCTTGGCAGCATTGAACATGATCATCCATTTTTTTGTCTGCATTCCCCTACAGATTGGAGGTCACCCTCTAGTGATATTATTTATCGGAGGAGACGGTTATGTAATGACACCATACACATTTCATAACAAAGAAAGTTTACAAAACGCAGGTATTAGCAAAAGTAATAGAGCGCAGGTGCGCGTGTGCAAATACATACGAAATGTAAAGTGGCGTCACTGTAAGGATTTTTTTTGAATAAATTGCAGAGAACACATTAGAAGCTCGATCATATTAGAAAGGTTAGTTACGATAGACATCACGTTGTAGACATAGCTGACGTCACTGCCGTAACGAGAACTCACGCATGGTGCAAGAATGAGGGAATAGCTATCATTGTTGCACAAAAAAATCGTTTAATAATTATTTTGCTAGGTTTTCTTTGCAACGTAGCCTGCTACACTGCGTGGATCCCGTATGTGGACGTATGCCATCATCATCATCATCATCATCATCATCATCATCATCATCATCATCATCATCATCATCATCATCGGCGGTCACTCATGTCCGAGTAAGACTGTCCTCCGTTGTGGCTTCTGTGGGTCCTCAGGTGAGCATATAGCCCAATCCTAGACCCATTTTTATTGTGCAATTTGGGCAGATAAAGGTAGTGGTGGTGGGGTGGGGATGGGGGTGTCTGGTTGATAATCTGTCCTTTCTGTGATTGCGTTTGTCCTCCGCAGCTTGATTAAGATCACTGCTATAAAGCGAAGCACCTTCGTGGGCAGCGCTCCTCCATGCCAACCTGCTCCCAGCCACGTCCTCCCATGTCTTAAGGTTCATATGAAACCGCTTTAAATTTACTTTGATGTTGTCCTTATACCTCATCTTTTGGCCACCCGTGGGCACGCTTTCTCTCAACAAGCTGAGAGTTGAAAATCTGTTTTGGGAGGCGGAGATCCGGCATTCGGACAACATGTCCAGTCTATCTGAGCTGGACGTATGCACTACACTGCACAAGTGCAACAAACTAATGCAACCCCGGCTTAATTATGCATCCTCACCATTGCGTTAAAATATTGAGAAAGATTTATGACTAGATTGGTATTGTAATCTATAATATAAATCTCATTTGCCTGTTTAAATGTACTATGTATATTTATTTGTATGTCTCGCAAAAACTGTCGACAGAAACGACGGATTTTTACGAGATCGGAATCGTTTTGACGCTGTTTTTTTTTTTTTTTAAAGCTTGACACATTAGCAACTTTTGAACAGGCTAAAAATCAAATCAAAAATGGTTCGCTGGTCCAAATACTCTATATGTTACATAAAGGGCCCGGTCTAAGTCGGGTTGACATGCTAGTATATATATGTGTATAGGTGTATATGCATATATGTATTTATATGGATTAAAATGTGGCACGCGTCTGCGGATGGAATGTGAGAAAATGGCAGCTAAACCAGAATCGTTTCAATATTTCTCACAAATATAAACAAACTTTGTTATTGTTGTGAAATAAGGTAACAGAAAGGAATCTGATTATGTGGATGTTTTGAAATGATTGACAGGAAAAAGTGACACAAGGAAAAAGATTGCGAGTTGGAGTTTTTGGATTGTCAACCGAGCGGACGCCACAATAATTCTCTCTGTCGCTCTACCACTCTCTCTCTCTCTATCTATCTATCTACCATAAGCAAGAAACAACAAAAGAAATAAAAACGGACTGTTGCTTACGCCAATGGTTGTTATGTATTTGAGTTCTAGAAAAAGGGTTCATAATATAACATATATATCAAGTATTCAGTCTCTAGATGAAATATTCCGAGAGGAGTTTGCTTGAGACATTTTGCACGCACAGACACTTTATATATATATATATATATATATATATATATATATATATATATACATTTATTTCTACAATATGCTTGAGGATGATAGAAGTACTTCTGTTGAAAGCTCTCGCGATTATGGATCCAACATCTACAATTTCGAGAAGAACACAAAAAGGACTATTCGGAGATTGGAGAAGATAAAAAGGAAAATTGTAAAACAGAATAATTCCGTGGTATTCAATAATATTTGTCTAAATGAAAAAATGCTGCCTAAATATACAGAACATATATATATATGTATATGTGTGTGTATGTGTGTGTTAGAGTGGGTGTGTATGTGTGTATATGTGTACATGTGTGTGTGTGCATAAACATGTCAGTGTGCTAGAACGATTATATCATAAATTTGACGCAATTATTCCCGATGTGAAAAACATGCATGAAAATTATTAAGCGTAATAGCTTGATCCAGCCAGTCACCCAATAAGAATGAACGCTCATTTTACAAAAAGACAATTTGTAAACTTTTATGAAGTCGCTTGCATATTCATGATTGAATATAGTGAAAAGTTCGCTTGACTATATTTTTTATAGAAATGTAGGCTTGAATATCGTTGTTAGAGCAAGGGGAAAACTCAATATTATAGAGATACGAAGGACTTTGAAAAGGTTCGCATTTTTTTTTTATCCCGATTGCATTTTATAACGGATTCTTATGATGAATGATCTTACGCATTCTTACCTGTTGGAGATAATAACAGTTTGATTACGAAGCCAATTCAGCACGATTAGGCGATGGATTCATGGATTTCAGAATCGAAACAAAGATGTGAGTTATAAAGCGCGCCCGACTTTTACAGGCAAAAGTGGATTGTGAATGCTGGTGAATATGTGAAAAAATACATTTTGAAGCACAAAACGTCGCTTCTTTTAATGGCACAGCTCCCTTCTTAGTAGCTTTTCACCGATTTATGTTTTTAGTTCAAAATAATTACTTTTAGAACAACCATCGTATACCGTAACGATTCTGGCACAGATTACTTATAAAAATTAACTGCCATTACTAGATATAATGGTCCAAAAATGATAGCCATTCTCACTCGGGGACAGGGTTAAAAAAGAGTCGTCATCATGATAGGTCCTGAACTATCATCTATGTTTAAACCTCTGCCCCATCGATGAAGTGTTGCATCCGTCTGCTTGTTTTAGGAGTATTTTAATGGTGGATGCTCCGGCGAATTACAGACCATTGTGCCCCCTCAACTTAAATTCACCCGAAAAACCCGACAAGCAGCAACGTCCCACCCCTACAGTGTAGAGACCCCTGGATGTAAGAAATCCTTCTATTCTAATAGTTTGTTTCCCAGAACTGTTAGATCTGGGGATTCCTTTCCGGGTTCCTGCTTTCCCAAATGTACTGACATGCAGAAGTTCAAGTGTAATGTAAACATAAATCTTGCCGCTGAACTCCCTACAAAGTATCCCTGCAACATATATACCTGATAGTAGCCTCCTTAAATCAAAGTGGCA
This sequence comes from Euprymna scolopes, assembly GCF_053919585.1. Classification (NCBI taxonomy): domain Eukaryota; kingdom Metazoa; phylum Mollusca; class Cephalopoda; order Sepiida; family Sepiolidae; genus Euprymna; species Euprymna scolopes. The sequence goes on from NC_136508.1 coordinate 98,742,662, forward strand.
CTGTGGCTTATTTGATGTAAAAATGTAATTAAAAACATGTATTTATGTCATATTATATGGTGATTGCAACATCTTGTCAGACGAGTGCCACTCCCCCAGACACAAAGTCCATGAGCCAAAAAATGACTTCCATCGCCACAGGACCATTTTAATAGACAAATGCCTGAGGGAGTATCTATACACAGATGATGTTACAGAGTCTTAGCTTAGCAAGATAGCCAGAAACAAGTTAACTTGCAGACCAGCTTAATACGGGTACTGGTCTCCCGCTTTATGTTTTTTTAATGGTAATAGTACGATATTATTTGGATATTTTGAAATTTTATTTTCTCTAGTAATTACTGTTTTTATAATGAAACGCAGAAAATGTTAATTGACACCTACGAAAATTTATTGATTTTTATCGTTTTATCCCTTCCTCCAACCATTTAAATATTTGTTTTTTACATAAAAACAAAAATAGATATTTAAAAAAAATACAATGAAACGTTAACGGATAAGTAAACTCTTGAACTATTTTCCGTCATATACTCCACAATTTTCAACGCGGTTAGACCGTAAATTCTAAAATAATTGTGCGTGTGATTTTTTTTTTATTTCCGCCCGGTCAATATCTCAATTATTATCGGTTGATTTAAAATGGTAATCTAAACCTAAGAAATTGAGACGAGATTTGTTATTTTAGAAATAAATAGAGTTTAAATAAAGTAGGGGTTTTATTTTATTTTAACAGTTCGGGAATTATTTGGGATAACGCCTGGTTCTATAACGTTTCCAATCAACATTAAAATTTCATCGTCTAGCAGCTTGTATTAAAAACTATTACAGTAGATAGAATTTCCAACATTTCGTAATCTTAAGTATGAAAGGGGGTTGTTGCTACCTATCGTGTAAGTCGTGGATATACGAAGTGCCTTCAATAATTTTTCAGACTTTTTTGTACAGGGATTAAAAATTGTCGTGAACTGCATGTTATTGTTATATATGCTATGAGATGAACGAACAATCAGGAATTGGAGTGCACACTGCTCAGCCTGATTGCTACAATTTAAAAAAATGCAACCTGGATGTTAGGACAGTTTAGAAGAACGATATGTAATAAACTTCTGTGTTAAACTTGGAAAAATGACACAGGAGCATATAAAATTTTATGGATAAAGACCGTTGTGTCCATAGAGACAATAAGTGCCCAGTTTGATTTCAGTGTAGGAACAGCAAAATTATTCGCAAGGTACTTAAGATGCTGAAGTCCATGCCTCCATAATTGTCACAGGTTATTTGACCAACATCAAGGCATTTACTCATCCTCCCTATCGTCTAGAACTTTATCACTATGACTTATCGTTATTCCCTAAACTCAACAAAAACTTCAGAAACTGACGTTATGAGGGAACTGCGTAGATAAAAGAGGTTGTGACAAAGGCCATTGACATGCTAACACAATAGCACTTCCATGGGACCTTCCAGATGTTGCCGGCACGGTACAACAAGTGAATTGCAGCCGGAGAAGATTACTCTGCAGGTGACTAAAGTTTCATCTGTGTACTATCAATAAAAAGTGCCTGAAAAAAAAGCATGGAAACTTATCGGAGGGATATGTCGGGGAGCGGAAGTACTCAGATATGGTCAGATTCGGGAATTTTCGAAGCGTTCTTTAATCATCATCATAAACAAATCGTATGTAACTGGTTCTCTCATTTCAGCTTGAGCATAAGTAACTGCCATCATCATATTTTATGGATCCGAGACTTCTACTGCTAGCATTGGTTTCCCCGATATTTTAATACTCAGAGTTCTTTTTAGATAGACATCGGTCACTTACGGAATTAACAGTGAGAAAGTTGCCAACATCCTAGGGGAAAGAGACTTTTATGGAATGAAATAGATTCGAACATCGAACACCCAGGTCGTCAGTCCGTGTTGTTAACCATTAGACCACCGTCACCTCCGTTGAATCAACAAGTATATTTTCATAAATCTAATATTCCTCCGGATAGCACAAAAATAGTGTTTTGGGCGAAAAAAAAATAACATACTGTAAATACGAGTTTATTGAAGTTTTTTTTTTTTTTTTATAATGTCCATTACATTATTAATATAGAAATAACGCAAATGAGATAAATTAACACTGATCTCGTGTAATGAATGAATGCTTGAATGTAGGATTGGCATGAAATTCTTAAAGATAAACTAAAATGACCGAAAAATGGGTTGAAATGACTTAAATAAATAAAAAGTAAATGACTTTGAATGGCTTTAATGAACTTAAGGATGAATTTGATAACCTTAAGAATGACTTGAATGCTTAAAAAATAACAGGAATCCTTCAAAAACAACTTAAATTATCTGGAGAATAACTTGAATGGCTTTCAGACTGACTGCTTGTAAAGTGAGTGATAAATTATCATTAAATTAATACAGAAAAGTGATCCCATACTTTATATCACAATACGTATAGCGTGTAGTAAGAATAGATACTACACTTTGATCTTGGTCAAAAGGCCAAGAAAAACTTAAAAAGCTAAGAACAGCATCTATTAACAACAACCCTTTGATCTTAATCAAAAAGGCCAAGCACAAAAGTGTCATGGACAGACCAACAGACGGACCGATGAACCGACGGACCGACGGAATAACTTATAGAGTCGCTTGCGCGCGACTAAAAATAATTTCAAAACGATCAAGACAAATAGAAATTCAGCAGCAACAAATAAGATTAAAAACAGCTTAAAATATCCATTTTAAGGAAACAAAGTATCTCTAATCGTAATTGTTGTTGTGTCAGGTTATTAAACGTAGCCTTTCTCCATCGCAAACTAATGAGTCCTGTAAACAGCAGAAAGCGCTGATAGACATCGTTGGATGCAATGAAGATTATGCCTCTTCATATTGGCCAAAAGTGATTTTAAGCGACGAAACTAAGTTTAATAGGCTATGTAGTGATAGTAGGCGGTACTTACATCGAGGGAAGGACAAACAATGTATCTTAGGTTAACACTTTCGACGCTGCAAGGTGATGGACGTTCAGTTTTTATGTGAGACATTTTAGTGCCAATGAGCTAGGGCTTATACTTCGCTTGCAAGGTCGAATTAATTCGACCAAGTACATTAATATGTTGACTGAAAATTTTCTACCCTACATTGGCCAGAATTTGGATGATAATAGCATCTTCATGCAGGATAATGCTCAAATCTACACAGCTGGCAATGTCAACAAGTTGAAGATCTTGATATTTGGTGTTTGGATTAGCTTGCAAAATCTCCAGACCTCAATCCTATCGAAAACGTATGACATTTCATCAAGCAGCAGCTACGCAATCATAAAATTTCAAATCTAGAAGATATTGGGACAAAATTTTAAGAGAAGTCAGATGCCTTTGCAACGGAGTATTGCCGCAGACTAATTTTAGGAATGTCCAAAAATTGCAGGCTGTTAAATTGCAGATAGGATATGCTACTAGATAATAACTAGTTCATTGTGATTCTATTGTATGTGTGTTGCACTAATGTTCTTAAGTTACTTGTACATAAAACAATTTCCACTGTGCGGAGTTTTCTTTTTACCTTATCGATTTAAAGTTATTTATTTAAATTGAAGTCGACAGTGGGATAGTTCAATTAAGTCAAATATAAACAGGTAAAATTATAGAAGAATCTCCCCCCCCCAAATGTGGCTATAAAGGTGGTGTTCATTTTACATTAAATTAATATAAAAAGGTAAAACCCTACTTTTAAAAATTAAATAGTCCTTCATAGACACTGGGAGCATTTTAAACATTTTAAATAACTACAATATATTAGGTAAACTATAATATTCAATAGAAAATTGGCTCGATGATAATAATAGCATATCTGCGGGAATTAAAATATGTTTCAGCATATTTACCGACCTGGCTAGGTCAGACGTTTTCAGCTAGTACATATATACAACCGTAGCAGCAGGATAACGTCTAGTTATAATAATAATGGCCACCTTTTCTTTTCTTTTATATTCCTTTTCTCTTTCTAACCTCAGTTAAATATACTGTGAGTTTCAAGTCGTTATTTGAAATAAATAATCTCAAAGAAACCCACCAAATTCTTCTCTCTTGTAAAGTAGCTAAAACCAAAGATCTTATCTTTTTTTGTGGTTGATATATTCTTTGGCTTTTATTTGTTAAATCAATGTTTTCGGATGCCGTCTAATTTTAAAATCATCTTTCAATCTAGCTACTGGCATGAAAATCCTTACCCTAGCACCAATCCTAACAGCACAAATGCAGCTAGTTATACTAGTATACCAAAGAACTCTCCTTTCTCTCACACGGTATCTTTCTAAGTATGTGTGTGCGCACGCGCGTGTGTGTATTAATTCTTTTCCTCTCCAACTACAGATCAAATGTGGCGATCGTCTCTTTTGTTTATAATGCACTATTCTATCATTTTATTCTGATAATTCATTAACACTGTTAACGAGATAATTATACTTCGCTGCTTATCTATATAGTAATGCAATAGCCTGTATCTTTTTTTTTTTTTTTACACAATGGTCACCACTTATCAAGGTCCGGAAGTCACTCAGGGATAAGGGTTATTGCAAGTACTACAGTACGTTAGTGTGGAGATTTGATGAAGTGTTTACTTAAGGGGGCGGTTCATTAGGAACTTGTTAACGTTGGACTTGAACACATCCAAGTTGTAATCAGCTGGGAAGCAGTCGGACGGAACAGAGTTCCACAGGCGGGCAGTTCTAAGAAAGAAGCTTTGTTCGTGGAATCCACGTTTTGATTTAGGCACAGATAAAGAGTGGGTGAAATTTTTCACAGTGGATTCGGCTAGACGGGTGTTTTTCGTGAAAGATTGGCGAGGGGGACCAGAGATTGGAGTTCAGACGAGTACCTGCCATGGAAATTACGATAAAACAAGGGTAGGCTCGCAACGTCTCTTCTGTGGGAGAGAGGATGCAGGGTAGGGAAAAGGGCATCCCCCACAAAGCCACGAAGTCTATTTTGTACTCTGTCAAGGAAGGATAGGCTGTTTTTAGCAGCTCCTTCCCAGATATGGCAGCAGTATTTCATCCTTGGACGTACTTGGCTTTTATATAGATAGAGAATTGCATGAGTAGTGAGATATCTTCTGGAGCGTTATTTATTTTGTGTGCCACGCTTACATCCAAATGACTGTCGTTGAATTGTTAAGATCCGAATTTTATTTATTTTTTTCCAGTTTTATTTTTATGAACTAGCGAGGGTTACCCGGCGTTGTCCGGGTGTTTGGGTGTGTGTGGGGGGGTTAAAAAAGTAAGTATGAGGATCGAACCCGAACCGTTGAGGCAAAGTTGTAAATTAAAGTGTAAAAAAAAAACATGCGACGTTAACCATTGCCCTACCGCGAGATGCTAACGGAAACACGTTTGAATTTATTTAATTACTTGGATTTAGCAGGTACCCGTTTTAATGAGTTAATGAGGTCAAGTTTGACTGCGGGATAGTATTCATTTACTGCTGAACGCTTTATTCTCCACCCCCAAGATGTTATAGTGTATATATATATATATATATATATATATATATATATATATATATATATATATATATATATATATATATATACATCAGCTGGGAAGCAGTCAGACGGAACAGAGTTCCACAGGCGTGCAGTTCTAAGAAAGAAGCTTTGCTCGTGGAATCCACGTTTTGATTTAGGCACAGATAAAGAGTGGGTGAAATTTTTCAAAGTGGATTCGGCTAGACGGGTGTTTTTTGTGTTTATAAACAAAAGAGACGATCGCCACAATTGATCCGTAGTTGGAGAGGAAAAGAATTAATACACACACGCGCGTGCGCACACACATACTTAGAAAGATACCGTGTGAGAGAAAGGAGAGTTCTTTGGTATACTAGTATAATTAGCTGCACCCCACCCCAAGAGCTCCCCTCTTTGGTAGAGCACTCTCGTAAATTATCTTACTCGCTACTTAATTTAGCTGAAATAATGCGAAGCTCGCGATTTGTTTACAAACAAACGTTTGAGCCCTCTACGAGTAGCGGACGAATGTTTATTTAAATAATCGTTCGGACAGGTTAATTTCGGCCACAGATTCCGTAGTCAAGGGGGTAGGACTGCCGACTGTCATCACGACGGTTCTAGGTTCGATCCTCGGCTTGGTAGAGGTGTTAGTCTAGCGGCACTGATGAGTTGTGATACAACGAAACAGGTCTGTATGTCGATGACTAAAATATATTTTATAAAGCTCCCCTCTTTGGTAGAGCACTCTCGTAAATTATCTTACTCGCTACTTAATTTAGCTGAAATAATGCGAAGCTCGCGATTTGTTTACAAACAAACGTTTGAGCCCTCTACGAGTAGCGGACGAATGTTTATTTAAATAATCGTTCGGACAGGTTAATTTCGGCCACCGATTCCGTAGTCAAGGGGGTAGGACTGCCGACTGTCATCACGACGGTTCTAGGTTCGATCCTCGGCTTGGGAGAGGTGTTAGTCTAGCGGCACTGATGAGTTGTGATACAACGAAACAGGTCTGTATGTCGATGACTAAAATATATTTTATAAAGCTCCCCTCTTTGGTAGAGCACTCTCGTAAATTATCTTACTCGCTACTTAATTTAGCTGAAATAATGCGAAGCTCGCGATTTGTTTACAAACAAACGTTTGAGCCCTCTACGAGTAGCGGACGAATGTTTATTTAAATAATCGTTCGGACAGGTTAATTTCGGCCACCGATTCCGTAGTCAAGGGGGTAGGACTGCCGACTGTCATCACGACGGTTCTAGGTTCGATCCTCGGCTTGGGAGAGGTGTTAGTCTAGCGGCACTGATGAGTTGTGATACAACGAAACAGGTCTGTATGTCGATGACTAAAATATATTTTATAAAGCTCCCCTCTTTGGTAGAGCACTCTCGTAAATTATCTTACTCGCTACTTAATTTAGCTGAAATAATGCGAAGCTCGCGATTTGTTTACAAACAAACGTTTGAGCCCTCTACGAGTAGCGGACGAATGTTTATTTAAATAATCGTTCGGACAGGTTAATTTCGGCCACCGATTCCGTAGTCAAGGGGGTAGGACTGCCGACTGTCATCACGACGGTTCTAGGTTCGATCCTCGGCTTGGGAGAGGTGTTAGTCTAGCGGCACTGATGAGTTGTGATACAACGAAACAGGTCTGTATGTCGATGACTAAAATATATTTTATAAAGCTCCCCTCTTTGGTAGAGCACTCTCGTAAATTATCTTACTCGCTACTTAATTTAGCTGAAATAATGCGAAGCTCGCGATTTGTTTACAAACAAACGTTTGAGCCCTCTACGAGTAGCGGACGAATGTTTATTTAAATAATCGTTCGGACAGGTTAATTTCGGCCACCGATTCCGTAGTCAAGGGGGTAAGACTGCCGACTGTCATCACGACGGTTCTAGGTTCGATCCTCGGCTTGGGAGAGGTGTTAGTCTAGCGGCACTGATGAGTTGTGATACAACGAAACAGGTCTGTATGTCGATGACTAAAATATATTTTATAAAGCTCCCCTCTTTGGTAGAGCACTCTCGTAAATTATCTTACTCGCTACTTAATTTAGCTGAAATAATGCGAAGCTCGCGATTTGTTTACAAACAAACGTTTGAGCCCTCTACGAGTAGCGGACGAATGTTTATTTAAATAATCGTTCGGACAGGTTAATTTCGGCCACCGATTCCGTAGTCAAGGGGGTAGGACTGCCGACTGTCATCACGACGGTTCTAGGTTCGATCCTCGGCTTGGGAGAGGTGTTAGTCTAGCGGCACTGATGAGTTGTGATACAACGAAACAGGTCTGTATGTCGATGACTAAAATATATTTTATAAAGCTCCCCTCTTTGGTAGAGCACTCTCGTAAATTATCTTACTCGCTACTTAATTTAGCTGAAATAATGCGAAGCTCGCGATTTGTTTACAAACAAACGTTTGAGCCCTCTACGAGTAGCGGACGAATGTTTATTTAAATAATCGTTCGGACAGGTTAATTTCGGCCACCGATTCCGTAGTCAAGGGGGTAGGACTGCCGACTGTCATCACGACGGTTCTAGGTTCGATCCTCGGCTTGGGAGAGGTGTTAGTCTAGCGGCACTGATGAGTTGTGATACAACGAAACAGGTCTGTATGTCGATGACTAAAATATATTTTATAAAGCTCCCCTCTTTGGTAGAGCACTCTCGTAAATTATCTTACTCGCTACTTAATTTAGCTGAAATAATGCGAAGCTCGCGATTTGTTTACAAACAAACGTTTGAGCCCTCTACGAGTAGCGGACGAATGTTTATTTAAATAATCGTTCGGACAGGTTAATTTCGGCCACCGATTCCGTAGTCAAGGGGGTAGGACTGCCGACTGTCATCACGACGGTTCTAGGTTCGATCCTCGGCTTGGGAGAGGTGTTAGTCTAGCGGCACTGATGAGTTGTGATACAACGAAACAGGTCTGTATGTCGATGACTAAAATATATTTTATAAAGCTCCCCTCTCTGGTAGAGCACTCTCGTAAATTATCTTACTCGCTACTTAATTTAGCTGAAATAATGCGAAGCTCGCGATTTGTTTACAAACAAACGTTTGAGCCCTCTACGAGTAGCGGACGAATGTTTATTTAAATAATCGTTCGGACAGGTTAATTTCGGCCACCGATTCCGTAGTCAAGGGGGTAGGACTGCCGACTGTCATCACGACGGTTCTAGGTTCGATCCTCGGCTTGGGAGAGGTGTTAGTCTAGCGGCACTGATGAGTTGTGATACAACGAAACAGGTCTGTATGTCGATGACTAAAATATATTTTATAAAGCTCCCCTCTTTGGTAGAGCACTCTCGTAAATTATCTTACTCGCTACTTAATTTAGCTGAAATAATGCGAAGCTCGCGATTTGTTTACAAACAAACGTTTGAGCCCTCTACGTGTAGCGGACGAATGTTTATTTAAATAATCGTTCGGACAGGTTAATTTCGGCCACCGATTCCGTAGTCAAGGGGGTAGGACTGCCGACTGTCATCACGACGGTTCTAGGTTCGATCCTCGGCTTGGGAGAGGTGTTAGTCTAGCGGCACTGATGAGTTGTGATACAACGAAACAGGTCTGTATGTCGATGACTAAAATATATTTTATAAAGCTCCCCTCTTTGGTAGAGCACTCTCGTAAATTATCTTACTCGCTACTTAATTTAGCTGAAATAATGCGAAGCTCGCGATTTGTTTACAAACAAACGTTTGAGCCCTCTACGAGTAGCGGACGAATGTTTATTTAAATAATCGTTCGGACAGGTTAATTTCGGCCACCGATTCCGTAGTCAAGGGGGTAGGACTGCCGACTGTCATCACGACGGTTCTAGGTTCGATCCTCGGCTTGGGAGAGGTGTTAGTCTAGCGGCACTGATGAGTTGTGATACAACGAAACAGGTCTGTATGTCGATGACTAAAATATATTTTATAAAGCTCCCCTCTTTGGTAGAGCACTCTCGTAAATTATCTTACTCGCTACTTAATTTAGCTGAAATAATGCGAAGCTCGCGATTTGTTTACAAACAAACGTTTGAGCCCTCTACGAGTAGCGGACGAATGTTTATTTAAATAATCGTTCGGACAGGTTAATTTCGGCCACCGATTCCGTAGTCAAGGGGGTAGGACTGCCGACTGTCATCACGATGGTTCTAGGTTCGATCCTCGGCTTGGGAGAGGTGTTAGTCTAGCGGCACTGATGAGTTGTGATACAACGAAACAGGTCTGTATGTCGATGACTAAAATATATTTTATAAAGCTCCCCTCTTTGGTAGAGCACTCTCGTAAATTATCTTACTCGCTACTTAATTTAGCTGAAATAATGCGAAGCTCGCGATTTGTTTACAAACAAACGTTTGAGCCCTCTACGAGTAGCGGACGAATGCTTATTTAAATAATCGTTCGGACAGGTTAATTTCGGCCACCGATTCCGTAGTCAAGGGGGTAGGACTGCCGACTGTCATCACGACGGTTCTAGGTTCGATCCTCGGCTTGGGAGAGGTGTTAGTCTAGCGGCACTGATGAGTTGTGATACAACGAAACAGGTCTGTATGTCGATGACTAAAATATATTTTATAAAGCTCCCCTCTTTGGTAGAGCACTCTCGTAAATTATCTTACTCGCTACTTAATTTAGCTGAAATAATGCGAAGCTCGCGATTTGTTTACAAACAAACGTTTGAGCCCTCTACGTGTAGCGGACGAATGTTTATTTAAATAATCGTTCGGACAGGTTAATTTCGGCCACCGATTCCGTAGTCAAGGGGGTAGGACTGCCGACTGTCATCACGACGGTTCTAGGTTCGATCCTCGGCTTGGGAGAGGTGTTAGTCTAGCGGCACTGATGAGTTGTGATACAACGAAACAGGTCTGTATGTCGATGACTAAAATATATTTTATAAAGCTCCCCTCTTTGGTAGAGCACTCTCGTAAATTATCTTACTCGCTACTTAATTTAGCTGAAATAATGCGAAGCTCGCGATTTGTTTACAAACAAACGTTTGAGCCCTCTACGAGTAGCGGACGAATGTTTATTTAAATAATCGTTCGGACAGGTTAATTTCGGCCACCGATTCCGTAGTCAAGGGGGTAGGACTGCCGACTGTCATCACGACGGTTCTAGGTTCGATCCTCGGCTTGGGAGAGGTGTTAGTCTAGCGGCACTGATGAGTTGTGATACAACGAAACAGGTGTGTATGTCGATGACTAAAATATATTTTATAAAGCTCCCCTCTTTGGTAGAGCACTCTCGTAAATTATCTTACTCGCTACTTAATTTAGCTGAAATAATGCGAAGCTCGCGATTTGTTTACAAACAAACGTTTGAGCCCTCTACGAGTAGCGGACGAATGTTTTATTTAAATAATCGTTCGGACAGGTTAATTTCGGCCACCGATTCCGTAGTCAAGGGGGTAGGACTGCCGACTGTCATCACGACGGTTCTAGGTTCGATCCTCGGCTTGGGAGAGGTGTTAGTCTAGCGGCACTGATGAGTTGTGATACAACGAAACAGGTGTGTATGTCGATGACTAAAATATATTTTATAAAGCTCCCCTCTTTGGTAGAGCACTCTCGTAAATTATCTTACTCGCTACTTAATTTAGCTGAAATAATGCGAAGCTCGCGATTTGTTTACAAACAAACGTTTGAGCCCTCTACGAGTAGCGGACGAATGTTTATTTAAATAATCGTTCGGACAGGTTAATTTCGGCCACCGATTCCGTAGTCAAGGGGGTAGGACTGCCGACTGTCATCACGACGGTTCTAGGTTCGATCCTCGGCTTGGGAGAGGTGTTAGTCTAGCGGCACTGATGAGTTGTGATACAACGAAACAGGTCTGTATGTCGATGACTAAAATATATTTTATAAAGCTCCCCTCTTTGGTAGAGCACTCTCGTAAATTATCTTACTCGCTACTTAATTTAGCTGAAATAATGCGAAGCTCGCGATTTGTTTACAAACAAACGTTTGAGCCCTCTACGAGTAGCGGACGAATGTTTATTTAAATAATCGTTCGGACAGGTTAATTTCGGCCACCGATTCCGTAGTCAAGGGGGTAGGACTGCCGACTGTCATCACGACGGTTCTAGGTTCGATCCTCGGCTTGGGAGAGGTGTTAGTCTAGCGGCACTGATGAGTTGTGATACAACGAAACAGGTGTGTATGTCGATGACTAAAATATATTTTATAAAGCTCCCCTCTTTGGTAGAGCACTCTCGTAAATTATCTTACTCGCTACTTAATTTAGCTGAAATAATGCGAAGCTCGCGATTTGTTTACAAACAAACGTTTGAGCCCTCTACGAGTAGCGGACGAATGTTTATTTAAATAATCGTTCGGACAGGTTAATTTCGGCCACCGATTCCGTAGTCAAGGGGGTAGGACTGCCGACTGTCATCACGACGGTTCTAGGTTCGATCCTCGGCTTGGGAGAGGTGTTAGTCTAGCGGCACTGATGAGTTGTGATACAACGAAACAGGTCTGTATGTCGATGACTAAAATATATTTTATAAAGCTCCCCTCTTTGGTAGAGCACTCTCGTAAATTATCTTACTCGCTACTTAATTTAGCTGAAATAATGCGAAGCTCGCGATTTGTTTACAAACAAACGTTTGAGCCCTCTACGAGTAGCGGACGAATGCTTATTTAAATAATCGTTCGGACAGGTTAATTTCGGCCACCGATTCCGTAGTCAAGGGGGTAGGACTGCCGACTGTCATCACGACGGTTCTAGGTTCGATCCTCGGCTTGGGAGAGGTGTTAGTCTAGCGGCACTGATGAGTTGTGATACAACGAAACAGGTCTGTATGTCGATGACTAAAATATATTTTATAAAGCTCCCCTCTTTGGTAGAGCACTCTCGTAAATTATCTTACTCGCTACTTAATTTAGCTGAAATAATGCGAAGCTCGCGATTTGTTTACAAACAAACGTTTGAGCCCTCTACGAGTAGCGGACGAATGTTTATTTAAATAATCGTTCGGACAGGTTAATTTCGGCCACCGATTCCGTAGTCAAGGGGGTAGGACTGCCGACTGTCATCACGACGGTTCTAGGTTCGATCCTCGGCTTGGGAGAGGTGTTAGTCTAGCGGCACTGATGAGTTGTGATACAACGAAACAGGTGTGTATGTCGATGACTAAAATATATTTTATAAAGCTCCCCTCTTTGGTAGAGCACTCTCGTAAATTATCTTACTCGCTACTTAATTTAGCTGAAATAATGCGAAGCTCGCGATTTGTTTACAAACAAACGTTTGAGCCCTCTACGAGTAGCGGACGAATGTTTATTTAAATAATCGTTCGGACAGGTTAATTTCGGCCACCGATTCCGTAGTCAAGGGGGTAGGACTGCCGACTGTCATCACGATGGTTCTAGGTTCGATCCTCGGCTTGGGAGATGGGTTAGTCTAGCGGCACTGATGAGTTGTGATACAACGAAACAGGTCTGTATGTCGATGACTAAAATATATTTTATAAAGCTCCCCTCTTTGGTAGAGCACACTCGTAAATTATCTTACTCGCTACTTAATTTAGCTGAAATAATGCGAAGCTCGCGATTTGTTTACAAACAAACGTTTGAGCCCTCTACGAGTAGCGGACGAATGCTTATTTAAATAATCGTTCGGACAGGTTAATTTCGGCCACCGATTCCGTAGTCAAGGGGGTAGGACTGCCGACTGTCATCACGACGGTTCTAGGTTCGATCCTCGGCTTGGGAGAGGTGTTAGTCTAGCGGCACTGATGAGTTGTGATACAACGAAACAGGTCTGTATGTCGATGACTAAAATATATTTTATAAAGCTCCCCTCTTTGGTAGAGCACTCTCGTAAATTATCTTACTCGCTACTTAATTTAGCTGAAATAATGCGAAGCTCGCGATTTGTTTACAAACAAACGTTTGAGCCCTCTACGAGTAGCGGACGAATGTTTATTTAAATAATCGTTCGGACAGGTTAATTTCGGCCACCGATTCCGTAGTCAAGGGGGTAGGACTGCCGACTGTCATCACGACGGTTCTAGGTTCGATCCTCGGCTTGGGAGAGGTGTTAGTCTAGCGGCACTGATGAGTTGTGATACAACGAAACAGGTCTGTATGTCGATGACTAAAATATATTTTATAAAGCTCCCCTCTTTGGTAGAGCACTCTCGTAAATTATCTTACTCGCTACTTAATTTAGCTGAAATAATGCGAAGCTCGCGATTTGTTTACAAACAAACGTTTGAGCCCTCTACGAGTAGCGGACGAATGTTTATTTAAATAATCGTTCGGACAGGTTAATTTCGGCCACCGATTCCGTAGTCAAGGGGGTAGGACTGCCGACTGTCACCACGACGGTTCTAGGTTCGATCCTCGACTTGGGAGAGGTGTTAATCTAGCGGCACTGATGAGTTGTGATACAACGAAACAGGTCTGTATGTCGATGACTAAAATATATTTTATATATATATATATATATATATATATATATATATATATATATATACACAATAATAGATTGTTTTCACAATAAATAACAAGTGAGTTCCAAGTCGTTTTTTGAAAAAAAATCTCAACGATAACCTTATCTTTAGTAAAGTAATTAAACCAATAAATTCTACCTCATTTTGGAAATCGAAACATTCTTAGTCTTATTAGTTTAGTCACGTTTTTTTATCGTATGCAAACTTATCTTTCAATCTAAATACTTGTTTGCAAAGCTTGTACAATACTATAAGTGGCCGTTTTAAGTCATAGACACGAAGTGCCTCTAAGTAGTTGCCAGACATTTTTACAAGTATTTAAAATTGTCGTAGAATATTGAAAATTCAGAATGTTATATTCGTTTACATCTTGTGAGATGACTGACCAATTTTTATAGTTTTAGTTTGAAATAAACAGCTACAGCAGGAATTTGAATACACACTACTAAAGCCTGATACTCGCAGCTGGTGAATTCTGAAAAAGCAATCGGAACGTAAGAATAACAATATGCAATAAAATTCTGTTTCAACTTAAAAATGAAACAGAACCATAGGAAATGCGTCAGACTGTTTTGGACAATCTTGCCTGTATCGAACATCAGTTTCTCTGTAGCATAAGAGATTCAAGGAAGGCAGAGTGTCGGTAAGCGATGATGAGAAGTGTTGGAAAAGTAAGGAAGTCAATATGCCACATAAGAAAACGATACTAATTGCCAGTGACAACTATTCAAATCCGGAACGTTTGCAGAAAACCTTGTCATGACCTTAAAAATGAATCGAATGTTTGTGTGGGGAGCACTAAAACGTTTCACATCAACCGACTAGATTATCTTCGAGAGTATACTCTAAACTTCCCACTATACACATTTAGAGGTTCTCAAAAAAAAATGAATGAATTAAGTAAGCAATTGGTCCAAATTCTCACCAAAAACATTCGTGATTCGTGTAGAGCATTCACCCTGTTTTTGCAGTGAGTTATTGATGCGCAGGGCGGTTATATTGATTAAAGGTTGGGTGCTTTGAATTTAACAACTGAATCATGCAGTGCCCCCCGTGAGGGCGCAGTAAACGAGGCATAATAGAATGACGAAGTTCATCTGCCCCCCTCCACTTTGCCCCAAAAGTGCACATGGGGCGTCGACTCCTGGTGAAAATGAGCAAACGGTGCAGTTTAAGGGTTTAACATATGTAAATTTGAATTCTGCACCATGCAAGAAAAAAAGAAATGACTAAGTCCATCATTTTACAACCTCCACATTTAGCCCCCAAAGTCCCCAAGTCCTTAAAATATTAAAAATTGAGTTTCGAACCATGCAAAACTGCTAAATGGACATACACAGAAAATGTTTGACAAATATGGTAAAATAGTCCCCAAAATGGATTGTTTTATTAGTCTTACAAGAACCCCTAAGAGATATCGCAATGTATAGACACTAAGAGATATCGCAATGTATAGACACACAAAGCTATATACAAATCAGTCAGTTACTACTTTGGAAAAAGTTTTGTAAACATCCAAACCATCAATTTTTTTTTTTTTATAAGCACAAAAATGCAATTTTTAGCCATTTTAACACGATAGGAACACTTAGAGGGACAACCGGAGTTTTCCATGAAAATCTGTTATGTAACGTTTTTACTCATATAATGTTTAATGTTTGTGCAAAATTTCAGAAAATTCGAAGTCGTAGTTATTGAGACAAGTACAGATAGCCGAACGGACGAACGGGCAAGGGTAAATTTATAGGTCTACTCTCCTTTTGTTAGGGGACCCTTAATACCAGTATATATATTTTCATTTGGGTGATATGTATTGTTTAATTTATTTCATAAATATGAACTAAAACACTGTAATGTTAACTATTGAACTATTAAAGTTGCTCAGAATATTGAGTGCCGTGATTAACCGTGTATTTTAACAGATTTTTATTTTCTAAAAATGTAAAAAAAAAAAAAATATATATGTTTTTATATTTAATCATACTTTTTTGTAGAATTGTAATTATTAACGACTTGTAAGCTGTGGGAAAATTCTACCCTTAATAGAAATAACGTCAGGTTTATTTTTTCTACTTTTTTTTTTTAAAGTGATCACAACTTATCAAAGCCCGGAAGCCACTCAGGGTAAGGGTTATTGCAAGTACATTACGTTTGTGTTGAGATTTGATGAAGTGTTTACTTAAGGGACCGGTTCATTAGGAATTTGTAAACGTTGGACTTGAACATATCCAAGTTGTAGTCCGGTGGGAAGCAGGCAGACGGAACAGAGTTCCACAGGCGTGCAGTTCTAAGAAAGAAGCGTTGTTCATGGAATCCACGTTTTGATTTAGGCACAGATAAAGAGTGGGTGAAATTTTCCACAGTGGATTTGGCTAGACGGGTGTTTTTCGTGAAAGATTGGCGAGGGGGACCAGAGATTGGAGTTCAGACGACCACCTGCCATGGAAATGACGATAAAGCAAGGAAATGCTCGCAACGTCTCTTCTGTGGGAGAAAGGTTGCAGGATAGAGAAAAGAGCACCCCCCACTAAGCCACGAAGTCTATTTTGTACTCTGTCAAGGCAGGATAGGCTGTTTTTTGCAGCTCCTGCCCAGATATGGCAACAGTATACATTCCTTCGATGTACTTGGCTTTTATATAGATAGAGAATTGCATGAGTAGTGAGATATCTTCTGGAGCGGTAGAAGGATCCCGCCATCTTTCCAGTGACCTTGGCAACAGACTTGATGTACGTGTTCTATTTCAGATCAGGAGTAAAGGTCAACCCCAGAAGCTTGTCAAAACACGGGGCCTCACCCAGACGAGAGCCATCCATCCCAATTGATGCCAGGTGGGGATCAGAACGTTGATGATGTAAGGATAGGAGTTTGATTTTGGATGCATTAAAGGTTACTAGCCAAGTCTTCCCCCACTGAACCACGCGCTCGAGATCAGAGGAGAGAGAATCAGAGAGAATTTTCTAAACGCATACAATATATTCACTTTTTCCTTTGTTATAATAGGTTAAACCTCTTATTCACTTTTTAAAAAAGCCCCGGGCTTAGTTTTTCTAATTTGAAAATATTAGTAGTTCATCAAATAAAATTGAAGATACCACTTAAACAGTTCAAATACAAACTCATAAAATCGTTTATTCTAACTTCCTCTCTTAAACAAAACAAGATATTAATTACGTTAAAATAGGTATGCAACAATATCCCTAGTAATAATGCATAATCGGCCCTATTGTACTTTATAAGCACTAGTCCATCACCTTGCAAAACCATATCTTCTTTCTGACAAACAGAACAGATTTAGGCAATGTCGTTCTACTGCAGATATTTTAACAGACCTCTTAAAACGCATGTAACATGCACTTGAGAATGGGAGTGAAGCCAGGACTGTAGTTATCGATATATCACAGGGCTTTGACAAAGTCCGACATAAAGCACTGCTACTGAAAATTAAATCATACGGTATAACTAGACAAATACTAAATATAATCAGATAATTCTTCGACAATAGGACCATCAAAAATTAAATACTAAAATGAAATAAACATATTTTCATTTTCCAAGGTAGCTTTTATTTTTGTTATTTTTGATTATTTGCATTTTCATTTTTTCCGTTTTTTTTCATTAGTCTGCGTCTTACTTTCCTTTTCAGACAGGCGCCAAACTAGATGATTGAAAATCACCCCTTCTCAGTTACTAGATATCATAACAAAACTAGACACCTCAAAAGCATGTGGATCCGATCTCATCCTGGCTGTACTATTAAAAATAATGCTTCGCTGAGGTTGCTCCAGTTCTCTCCAAACTTTACAACAAATGGCTCAACGAATCTTGTTTTCCTGACTGCTGGATAGCCGCTTTTGTGGTACTAGTTTTCAAGAATTCTGGCGAAATAACTATCGCCCCATTAGCTTTCTCCCGCTTTTCGCCAAAATATTTGTCCTTTAACAATCAAGCTCTAGTCCATCAACTTTCATCTACTAAACTCCTGACTGACAATCAATATGGATTTAGGCAAGCCTGTTCCACAGCAGATATCCTAACTGTAAACTATTAACATATATACCATTCACTGGACAAAATAGGGGAGGGTGGAGCGCTAGCCCTTGATATATCTATGGTTTTTGACAGGGTATGAAACGATAATCTTTTAAGGAAAATTAGATAATATGGTATCACTGGAAGAATATATAATGTAATTAGACACTTCTAAAGAGAAAAATCCAGGTTGACCTTGATGGTCGTATATCTAAACAATAAGATAAATGCGGGAGTACCTGAGGGGTCTATCCTTGGACTTTTATTATTCTTGATATTCATAAATGACATCCCTGATTAAACAATTTTTCTGATATGGGTATGTTTGCTGATGACACCATATTCTATAGCAGGCACGAGGGGAAAATAAATGAACACATATCTATGGAAATGGCAGAAACACTAGATGATGATCTCCAATCTGTAGTGGACTGGTGACAAAAAGGGAGAGCTTCATTCAATGCTGCCAAGACTAAGCTTGTTTCTTTCAATAATTACAAGAAACCTTCTCTACCAGCAATAGCAATTGCCAAGAACACATTACAAGAAAGTACTTCCTTTAAACTCCTCGATGTTACACTTACAGGGAACATGAACTGGAATAGATACATTGAGAGCATTGCCAAGGATGCTGCAAAGAAGGTGAGCTCTCTCTACTGCACTAGAAAACTACTTACGCCTGAAAGTATCCTGCACCTCTATAAGGCCACCATTCGCCCATGTATGGAGTACTTTTGTCACATTTGAGCTGGTGCATCTGCTACTTGCCTTTCACTTATTGACAGGATTATAACGAGAGTCGGCAACCTGAGAGGTCCTGATCTGTCAGCTAAGCTTCAGCCTATGTCCCATCGACGAAATGTTGCTCCCCTCTGCCTGTTCTACAAGTATTTTAATGGTGAATGCTCTGAAGAACTACAACCACTTGTGCCCCCTCGATGTCAACACCCCTGGCAAACCCGACAAACAGCTAAATCCCATCTCTTCACAGTAGAGTTCCCTAGGTTTAAGAAAACCTTCTACTCCAATAGTTTCTTCTCCAGAAGTGCTAAACTTTGGAACTCGCTTCCGGGATTCTGCTTTCCCAACTGTACTGACATGCAGAAGTTCAAATATAATGTGAACATACATCTTTTCGCTCATCTACCTCCACAACACCTCTGCAACTTATATCCCTGAAAGTAGGCCTCTACTTCAATGTTGCACTGTGCCTTATTTGGGATGAAAATTTGAATAAAAATATATTTCTGGTCCAAATTTCCAAGTGACATCAGCTAATCTGCACACTTTGAATAAAATTAATTTTGGGCATTATACTTGCATTTTTAGAAATTATAACAAGTGAAATATTGTCAGTCACATCAACATTTCTAATGTCAATTTTCCTTCCAACATTGTTGGCATTTTTTTTTTGAAACATTATGAACGAAATAAAAATTTGACAAAAAACAGGTCATATATCCAATCTAAATAGAAAAAAATAGTGGTGGCTTTCTCCTTTAACATTCAACGATCACCCCAGCGTA
The DNA here is from genome assembly GCF_053919585.1 of Euprymna scolopes. Lineage (NCBI taxonomy): Eukaryota > Metazoa > Mollusca > Cephalopoda > Sepiida > Sepiolidae > Euprymna > Euprymna scolopes. The sequence continues at coordinate 98,762,197 of NC_136508.1, forward strand.
GCATGGGGTTGTAACTGCATCCCTGCATGCAAACAATGGCACTGTTGAATCATTATAACTCAAGTAAAAAAAGATTTATGCATCAACAGATAAATGTGCAATAAAATTTTTAGCCGGAAAATTATTTTACTGAAACTATTGATCAATATTACACTTTAAAAAGGAAGATACTAGAGTTAAAAAAAATACAACTATTTACACCCAAACAATTCAAAAGTTTGCTCAAAACTGACTCTTCAATCCTCGAACATTGTAATAAATGTCAATAAAATACTGACCACTAGGAAAAAGTCTCTAGAACATTTCCTATTGCAATGAAATATTTGTGTTTTCAAATAAATAGATTTATATTTGAAAATTACAATCCTCAGCGAATTAATTCTGAAATTATGAATTTGGTACTCTTGCATAATTTGACCCGAATTCTCGTGATTTCCTGTCAAGCCCGGATCAGGCGAGACCGGCAATTACCGGTGTCAGCCGAGTTGCGTAACAGGCGCAGACTAAGGAAAAAACAAAACAAACCGAAAAAAATACAAATGCAAATTATCAAAAAAATAACAAAAAAAGCTACCTTGAAAAAAGCAAATATGTTCATTTAATTTATTTTAGTATTTATATATTTTTCATTTATTTTTATTTTTTTGCAAAATATTTATGAACAGAAAGTTATTTAAAAATGTTATCTTCAAGAAAAAGTTGTTTACTCGTATAAGTGTTAGGTATAAGTACAACTTGCTTTGTTGTTCTTTAACCATATTTTTCTTGTTTTTTTAGTTTATTTTCAAGACATTTTGTTCAGTCAGGTTGTTTTTTTTTATTGTTTTTTTTTTTAGTTAGGGGGATCACACAGAAATAGAAAAACATTTTTTTCAAGAAATAGTTATTTTTTTTCATTTATTTAAAAAATGATTTTTTTTTTATTGTTGTTAATTGCCGGCGGAAGAACTTACTTGAGATGAGGATATTTCCTTAGGAATCTTTTACTTCGGTGGACTGTTGATCGCTCATCGACAGCAAAGATAAAAGGTTATGTAGGTAGAGGGAAATGGAAGGAAGCCCCCCAGCCGGGTAGCTTTCGGAAATGTGATTTATGATGGAGACAAAAGGATCGTTTCCAAATTTTTTTTTCTCCACAAAAATTCAAGTAAATATGAACCAAGAAGCTCCCGGCTGGTCCCACATTCTTGCTTGTTACACTATTTCGCTTCCATTCCACATCCCCACGACGTAGTTTATTGTTTTTCTAGCATACACCGATTTATTTCCTTATTGCCATTTTTTTCTGTTTGGCGAGTCTGAAAATATAGTTGTTTCTCAGCTTTTTTTGTGGGGGGTGCACTCGATTTCTTCCTATTCGAATGTCGTCTGCTTTCATTTACATATCGCTTTTAATTGGTTAATAAAACTCCCAGACATTGAAGTACAAAAAAAAATTCAAAATAAATAAATATTTAAAAATAACTAATCATAAATTACAAAATTACAAAAAAAAAAAAACGTTTTAAAGTCGAATTAGCGTTTCAACATTTGAACAACGCTCGGCTGACACCGATGATTGCCGGTCTCGTCCGATCCGGGCTTGGCGGGAAATCACAAGAATTCGGGTCAAATTATGCAAGAGGACCATGAATTTCAATACAAAAATATTGCACATATTTCAGTGTAAAAGCAGCTCTCGTGCACACTTTTATTAAACTTTATTATACGTAGAATGTTTCTGAATAATAACAACAAATGGAATATTATTAGTGACACTAATATTTCCCATAATTTCAATTTTCATTCGAAATGTCCAACAATATTGGCATTTCTTTTGAAAAATATAAAAAGGGACGAATAATTGAAAAAAATCAGGTCATATATCCAATAGAACCCCATCTTCCAACGTAGACCCCTACTACCAGGTCTCTTCTCCAACATCAGGGGTCTACGTTCCAACCTTCCAGAGGTTAAAACCCAATTACAGGTGAAGACACCGGACATATTATTTCTAAGTGAAACTGGAATAAGGCCGACCACTTCCCTAGATGAGTTCATAATTAACGGATACTCTAATTTAACTGCTAAATCTGACAGCCAAGATCGCCATGGGCATGGAATATGTGCCTACATTAAGGATGGCTTCCCGTGTGGCAGGGATATCTCTAGAGAAGATCCTAATTCACCCTATATGTGCTTCAGTTTGCACTTGCTAACATCACTGCATTTATATTTGCCCTCTATAGGCCCCACAACAGCGGAGTTACTATCTTTAAGAACATATCTGAGAAAACAGACCACATACTGTCTTCACATCCCTCGGCTTACATCCACATCTGTGGTGACTTCAACGTCCATGACGTGGAATGGATGACCCATTCAAATAAGGCAGATGATGAGGGGAGGGTTTGTCATGATTTTGCCATTGCTTATGACCTCCCTCAGATTGTTCGCGAACCCACCCGTGTGCTCGATACACCGAGTCAATATGCAAGCCTCTTAGATCCTTTTCTCTCAACTTCCCCTGGGCTATGATCATATTTCGTTCATTCTCCTCTATGATCCTCCGACCACTCCGTCGTATTAGTTAAGATAAAAACGAAATGTAAGAAGTCCCCAGACGTACCCCTCCACCGTACTGTATACCGATACTCTATGGCTGACTGGAATAGCTTCCGTACATTCATATCTGATTTACCTCTGAACTCCATGTTACAAAAGGAAGTGTCCTCGATAGTATCAGATCTGACCGAATGGTTAATTGTAGGCATAGACCAATTCATACCATCTAAAAAATTCCAACAAAAACCTAACAGCCAGCCATGGTTCTCCCCAGAATGTGCTGCTGCTATCGCGCACAGAAATCATTTTTTCCATAGCTACCAACGTAATAGATGCACTGAGACAAAAGCTGCTTTCAGGTCTGCCAGCAACCACTGTAAAAGAGTAATAAAAAAATGCAAGAGAGCTATATTCCCAGTCTGTTAAATCCAAGGTAGTTGGTCAACGGCTTGGATCCCACCAGTTTTGGCAAATAAGAAATAGGATCCAGAACAGAAGTGTGTGTTTTATCCTAACCATTATCAATGGACCAGAGGCCATCTCGTCAGCATCATACAAGGCCAAACTATTAGCAAAGAACTTATCAGCAAATTCTACCCTATGCGACGAAGGCCATCAACTCCCCATATGTCCTCCTATAACACAGAACAAGCTAGGTAACATACAAATATGCGTGCATGAAGTCGCCAAGCTAATAAAGAACCTAGATTCCAGTAAAGCAACTGTCCCTGATGGCATCCCAATTATAGTGTTAAAAAAGCTTCAACCAGAACTTGCTCCCATACCTACGAAACTATTTAAGCGCTGCCTTAAGGAGAAGTGCTTTCCGACTCCCTGGAAGACCTAATCAGTTTGCCCTGTATTTAAGAATTCAGGTGATAAGTCATCTCCCTCTCAGTACAGACAAATAATTCTCCTGTGTGTTATGAGTAAGTTGCTGGAATCCATATTAAATAGAGAAATAGACAACCACCTCAGCAGGAACAACCTTCTTAGTGACACACGCCATGTATTTCGCTCTTCAAGATCTACCGCAGATGTGCTGACGGTTATATCTCAGAGGATTAGTGAATCTCTTGACAAAGGCTTCTTTCTAGGGCAATTGCTCGACATATCAAAGGCCTTGACAAGGTATGCAATAAGGGTTTACTTCACAAGATTTCCATCTACGGTATAACTGGAAATATTTTCTCAATCATGTAATCAATTATATCCGATAGGCTCATAAGAGTATTGTAGATGGACAAAAATCGGAGGCCTGCAATATAAATGCTGGAGTCCCTAAGGGGTCAATCCTGGGCCCAACTCTTTTCCTGATCTACATCAATTACCTCTCTAAACAAATACTTAAATCATTCGTTGGCATCTATGCTGATGACACGACCATCTACGGCAACACATCAAAGGCTGTAAACGACAAAGTTCTCTCTGATTCTCTCTCCTCTGATCTCGAGCGCGTGGTTCAGTGGGGGAAGATGTCGCTGGTTACCTTTAATGCATCCAAAACCAACACCTATACTTACATCATCAACGCTCTGATCCCCATCTGGCATCAATTGGGATGGATGGCTCTCGTCTGGGGGTGGCCCCGTGTTTTGACAAGCTTCTGGGTTTGACCTTTACTCCTGATCTGAAATGGAGCACGTACATCAAGTCTGTTGCCAAGGTCGCTGGAAAGATGGCGGGATCCTTCTACCGCTCCAGAAGATGTCTCACTACTGATGCAATTCTCTATCTATATAAAAGCCAAGTACATCGAAGGAATGTATACTGTTGCCATATCTGGGCAGGAGCTGCATAAAACAGCCTATCCTGCCTTGACAGAGTACAAAATAGACTTCGTGGCTTAGTGGTGGGTGCTCTTTTCTCTATCCTGCAACCTCTCTCCCACAGAAGAGACGTTGCGAGCATTTCCTTGCTTTATCGTCATTTCCATGGCAGGTGATCGTCTGAACTCCAATCTCTGGCCCCCCCTCGCCAATCTTTCACGAAAAACATCCGTCTAGCTGAATCCACTGTGAAAAATTTCCCCCACTCTATATCTGTGCCTAAATCAAAACGTCGATTCCATGAACAAAGCTTCTTTCTTAGAACTGCATACCTGTTGAACTCTGTTCCGTCTGTCTGCTTCCCTCCGGACTACAACTTGGATGTCTTCAAGTCCAATGTCAACAAATTCCTAATGAACCGCTCCCTTGATTAAACACTTCATCAAATCTCCACACTAACGTAATGTACTTGCAATAACCCTTATCTATGAGTGGCTTCCGGGCCTTGATAAGTGGTGATCACTGTGTAATAAAAAATAGAAATAGCAAAAACATTAGTGCTGGCCATCTCTCTTAAAATTCAACCCATACCTCAGCATAGTAGTGGCTTGTTACTGCATCCTCGCAGGCTAATGATGGCATTCCTATGAATCAATTAAACTCAGAAATGTTTTATATTTTTTTAAATATTGCATCATGTGATAATGTTCATGTGATCATTAGCACGTTTTATTAATAAATATAATGCTACTATTTCTGCAGTTCTTAATGTTGTTGATAAATATAATTTGAAAAAGTTAAGTATTTTCTTTAAAAAAATGTCTGCCTCAACAGAAAAATGTTCAACAAAATGTTTAACTGGAAAATTATTTTAGCGAAAACTATTAAAATTAAACTATAGAAATGAAGATACTAGAAGTTACAAGTTAAAACACGTAAGACATGGTAAGATATTTTTTTTATGTTAGACAAGTTAAAACACCTTAGACATGGTAAACTATTTTTTTTTATCTTAGACAAGTTAAAACACGTTAGACATGGTAAGATATTTTTTTTATGTTAGAAAAGTTAAAACACGTTAGACATGGTAAGATATTTTTTTTTATGTTAGACAAGTTAAAACACGTTAGACATGGTAAGATATTTTTTTTTATGTAAGACAAGTTAAAACACGTTAGATATGGTAAGATATATTTTTTTATGTAAGACAAGTTAAAATACGTTAGACATAGAAAATATTTCATGTATTAGACATGATAAAATCTTTCTAACATTTTAAATTTAAAAAAGGGTCTTGAAATTGTTTATATTCCCTATTTTTTTCTTGCGTGGAAAGATCAATAATGATCGAAACGGTCTCTATATCGTTCCAAAATATTACTATATCTATATAAATAATGTGTGTGTATTTGTGTGTGTATGTGTGCGTGTGTTTGGACGATTACTCAAAATCGCAAATCGGGAAAATCGGATCTGGTTGGGGTATCAAAAATGGTATCGGAATCAGAACATCAGAACTTTTTTTCCGATGCCAAAAACGATTCTTTCAATTGTCTTTTGAATTTGATTTTGTGTAAGAAAATATTAAACACTGTTGAAAATAATGTTAAATAATTAATTATTGATTTTAAAATATAAGTTCAACTTAAATCGACAGAACATCCTGCCACACGTGTATTTTTACATTAACGAGAATACCTGCTCATCGACCATGTATTTATGACAATCGACTAAAAATAGCAACAGACAATTAAAATATTTGGGGATTTATAAAGAATAAAAATCTGTATCGTTAATTACATTTAGTACAGAATTGGTAATTGCATTGGGGCAAGAAAAACTATTGGAATCGTCCCATCTCTTTCATATATATATATATATATATATATATATATATATATATATATATATATATATATATATATATACACTAACATAGGTGTTTGGAGGTGTATACTGAGCACAAAAAACAAGTCAATTTCTTTTAATTTTGACCTCTATTATGACCCCTTCACATTTATTATTTTGGGATCAAATACAGTTATTAAGTTAGATCCATGTCCAAGGAACCTTTAACTAAAGTTCAAGTTTTTCGACACCAAAATCGACGGAGGAGTTTGATAGAGTTGTCAAAGGTCAAATCGTTTAACTTTGACCACGTTAACAGCCGAGTTTCTTGCCGAAAATCGATCACATCGATTTTTTTCAAATCTCAATACCCTGTATATCAAATTTCGAGTCCCCAGACTAAATATTGACAGATATATATATATATATATATATATATATATATATATATATATATATATATATATATTCGTATTATTGTCTGTTTGTTTATTTGTTCACAATTTCATTAATATATACAAAAGTTTCCTTGATTTGCTCTCCTATTTATTTCTATGTAGTATGGTTCTTGCAAACTAAATACAATAAAGAGATCATCGTATTTGCATATTACATTAAGAAAACATCGATTTTATTAAATAGCGGTATCTTAGTTAATGTTTCTAGCAAGAGAATTGTTATAAGTGTTCTATTTAAAATCGGTATTTAATTGAAAATATTATTCCAACATCAATTTTTAAAAACAATCTTTGTTTTGGAATTATTTGCCCCTTCGGAACGTAAACAAAAAATAAAAACTATCACCTAATAAATTAATTTGGTAATCTCAATAAATTTATAGTTTGAAAAAAATAATTCCGAGTACATAGAAAAATGTTTCGCATTTATTGTTTTTTTAAATATTAAAAAAAAAAAAGAAACATTTACGAAAAACTGAAAAAAAGATTTCATGTGTTTGTTTTTTTATTATTATATAAACGGGTATACAGAAATCTGTAGATTGTTTATGATGTGACCCAACTAAAAAATAGTACGTTTAAATAGCCTTTCTGAATAATATGAAAGACATTTTGAAAAGAAAGAAATTAAGATTTTAGAGGGGTGGAACAGTTTTCCATATTAATTTAACGTAAAATGAGCACTCACATTTTGGCCACCAAGCGTTCAACGAGAATGTCACTATATACATCTTTTCAAGTTTGGCGATCGAAAAGGGGAAAGGAAGAAACCATGAGATGTACAATGTGTTTTGGGGGTTTTTTTTGTGGCAATTACTTTTAAAACATAAAATTACAATAAATTTAAATAAATTTTATGAGACCACTGTATTTTTTCCTAACAATTTCATAAATAAAACAAACTCCAAAATATGACAAATTATATTGAGAGGGGGGTTACAATTACGAAAAAAGTTCATTTAATTGTTTTTGGAATACATTTTGATATATCTTCATTTTTGTAGGGGTTCTGCCTACTTTGCTAATTTTTTTTCTTTTTTGTGCAACTGCTCGGGCATTCTCTGCTATTTTAATTGAAAGTGCTCAATATCCAGAGAATAGTTTATTCTATTTGTATCCCTTCCACTCATATTTCAGACAATGGGTCTGTAAAAACCAAAAACTGTCGTTGGGTTACATAAGGAGCACATCTACCACTACGACTATGTTATATTTTTCCATATAAATAATTATACCACATTATATATATATATATATATATATATATATATATATATATATATATATATATATATATATATATATATATACAGGGTGGTCGCAAGAAAAGTGAGACATTTGTCAAGCAATGATTTACTTTTACAAAATAAAATTTTTACAAAGTTTTTCAAAGACAAATGTTATATTAAAAACAAAGATACTCAAAATGTCGTCCGTGCACGTCACTGCAGCGTCAAACAATGATATATTTTACAACACTCACACGGCACCAATAAAAAATAGCAATCACTCATTTTATTTATGATCTAAGCTGACCTTTCAAAATTTCTCGCTTTTCTAGCGACCAACCTGTATATATATACACATATTGTATTGGTAGTAATTATTAAGTGTGTCTACCAAAAGAGTGCTCAATGTTTAGACAGAGCCAAAATAAGTTAATTTAATATCCAACCAAATGGCTACATATAGGCATACATGTTTCGGGGAAAACCCGGCAAGGGAATCGCTTCGTCAGGCCAAAGACATCTCTTGCTGTTTCAACTCAAAAATTTCCAATTTATAACTAGTACTACATCGTATTTACGTGTAAAGGAGGAGACAGGATCTAAAAAGAAAGTATATACATTAAAATGTGATCGTCCATTATGTCAATTTTAATTTATTAATTATTTTATTTTATTTTATTTATAGTGCGTAATGAGTTTCAAGTAGAGTTTCAATGTTCTACTTGAAACTCATTACGCACTATAAATAAAATAAAATAATAAATTAAAATTGACATAATGGACGATCACATTTTAATGTATATACTTTCTTTTTAGATCCTGTCTCCCCCTTTACACGTAAATACGATGTAGTACTAGTTATAAATTGGAAATTTTTGAGTTGAAACAGCAAGAGATGTCTTTGGCCTGACGAAGCGATTCCCTTGCCGAGTTTTCGCCGAAACATGTATGCCTATATGTAGCCATTTGGTTGGATACTAAATTAACTTATATATATACATATATATATATATATATATATATATATATACATACATATATATATATATATAAATTTATGTATAGAGAGAGGTCAAATTAGCCTTTGTCCGGTGAGTGCATGTTCATTGGCTGATCGGAAGGGCGTGGTGGATACTAGAAAGCTGATTGGCTAACTAAACTCTCTATATAACAACGACAGACAGCCACAAAATTCGCGCATCAGCCTGAAGAGTCCTAGAGTAAATGAAACGCGGATTATTCAGTGCAGCTTAATCGCCATATGTATTTTATAACTTACTAACTGGCTCTACCTACGTATTGAGCACTTTTGACGTAAATACTTAGAAAGTTTACGCATAAATTTATACTTTCGTATATTAATTGAATGTGAGTAAATGAAGTAGTTGTATATATATATATATATATATATATATATATATATATATATATATATATATATGTATATATATTTATATAAGCAGTATTGGCTGCGTGTACGAACATGTTTGTGATAGGGTTTTTTTTTTCAAAGAACAAGCGTGATCAGGCAAATATATTCCTTCAGACCAACCTCAAGAATATTCACTTTTAAACAATAATAATAAAGAATAGGTTAACTTTCTACTTGAGATATTTAATGAAAATAATAAGAATAATGTGATCACAAATAAATAATAAAGGTCAAGATAACAGGAAGGTATTAAATGCTTCAGTCATCATTATTCTTGTTAAAATGGAAGTGTGAATAGGCATAAAACTTACAGCATTATTTCCTATAAAATAGATTTTGAAAATAAAAAAGGGAAGTAGAAAGTTAGCAATGAGATAAAACTTAGAAATAATAAAACTAAAATTTGAAGAAAACATTTTTCAAGTTGACAAGAAAGTCCTTGCGCTTTTTAACATTTTAAATTCAGATAAACGTATTTCGGCTAAAACAAAAATTTTTTGATAAAAAAAAAACCATCAGAACTAACATATTTTTTTCCTACGAAAATATGTATATTCATACTGTTACATGATAAGGGCTGTCCCCTGTTCATGTAAGTATAAAAATAGAGAGATTAGTTAAAATGAAAATAAGAGAAAGCAGAAATCGAACCCTGGACATAAGTTTTAAAGAACAATAGGTTTAAATGGAATGTCCAGTAAAATGTTAATTCGGATGAAATAAATAATAAATGAACTATTCAATTGTTAAAAGAATGTGGATAATAAAATATGAGTTAAATAAATTAGATATGTAGGTTAAATTCCTTTGTGGAAACAAACAAGGAAAATAGGTTATTGGGAAATCAATGTCGAAAACGTGCAAAGTCGCGCATGTTGAGACACGTGAATTTTGCTCACGTGGCCGGGATGCATGGAGTTCTCAATATAGCAGGTGCGAGTTAGTTGGTGGGGAGACAGTCAGAGAGACAGTCAGGAGAGACAGTCAGGGGAGACAGACAGGCGGACGTCTGAAGCGAGACGTCACTTCAGAAACTAAGATGTGAAACTTTGAGTTCTTAATGAGGAAATCCCGACCGGTCGTATTAAATAAATTCACCATGTGTTTTGGATAAAGCTCATCTTTGTGTTTGTGATTTCTACAAAAAGGTAAATTGTATTGTTATAATATGTCTGTGTTATAAAATGTCATTACAACAACATCTCTCTCTCTCTAAGATACAACATCATATGTAATAAGACAAGAACTCTCACTAAGACTCATATCATTACTAATAAGAACTCTCACAAGAAAAAGCATCACTTATAATAGTCTCTCTCTAAGACTCTTTAATGAAACAACAATATAACAATACCAGTAACGTAAAATCTTGCGTTCTGGTGATGATGAAGTCGCTGAAGGCGTTTTTAATATCTCTAACGCTATAGAAGCATTTATCATGTAGAAAGTTGTCTAGATGCGAGAAAAAGTAGTAGTCGGTAGGTTATTAATATGCAGAGTATGGCGGGTGCGGCAGAGTTTCGTAGCCGAATTCGTTCAATTTCTGCAAGGTTGGGTTACAAACGTGTGTTAAGGAATTGCAGTGGATGAGCATTGTGCCTTTTGTGTTGAATAATGCTTGGTGTTGTTGTCGAAGCAGCAAATGCTTTTCATCCATCTATTGAGTTTACTTCTCCATCGCAATTGTTTCGCTTGCAGTCAAAAAATAAAAATAAAACAGTAATAGACATGACCGGATGCAGAGCACCAAACAGTGTACAATGACCAACTTTTGATGCAACGCTGGCTTCGGAAAATGTCCGCGTTTAACCACTGAGCCGAGCGTCGTCGCTCGTCGGTGAAAACCCAATTCTCATCTCAAGTTTAAACCCGGTCGAGAAACAAGTCGTTCTTGCTGCGTAAAATAAAAGAGGATGATACTTTATATCGGCGTTTCTTTTTCTCACATTTAATTCGTGAGGCACCGATTCATCGTTTTTATCTTTCTAATCTTTCTCAAGTAGTTAGAAATCGCTGTAGACGGTCAGTCTCATTCAGAAGCAAGTTCTCGAATAGTTTTGTATATATTTGCTTCGACTAGGGATCTTACTTGATCGTTGTCAATATCCGATGGCCGACCACAACGCTCATCATCTTTAAGATTCTTCTCGTCGCTACGAGATGTATTAAACCACCAGTGTGCTGTGCGTTCAGAAGTTGTTTCTGCGCCAAACGCTTCGTTGATATCACGAACTGTTTCAGCAGCTTTTCTGCCTAGCCTTAACTAGAATAAGAAAATTGTGCAAATTTGCTTTTTTTTTCCATCTTATATTTAATGTTCAGACGACAAAGAAAATAATGCGCTGTGAGAAGATATATAACACAAGCTCATCTGAAAATACATCATTTAGAATTAAGATTAAAAATTTCGCAAGAACTTTAGTATCAAATTAATATGATAAAGAAAATAATCCTGTGCAAGTAGAAATTAGTATGTTCGATATTCTGAAACGATTCCAAGTTAAATAATAGGTTAAACAGTCACAAAGGAAAATGCTATAAGTATGGTAAAAATAGGATACTACTATATTATTGTTAACGCATTCGAAACAAATGATGGAGTTAAATCTAGAAAATAAAATTTCATCACAGCATATAAAAAGGTACACTATACCGTAAACATAACTGTATAATCAACGCTAAAGCTAAGTAGCAGTACACATAAATTGTACTTAAATATTCAAGTAATAAACGCAATAAAACTTCAATAATGTGAGTTCCATTATTGAAACATTGATTTAATTTGAATAAAATAAAATACACATCAGGTGCGCTTGAAAGCCAAATCACAACGCAATTTTAGGAAAATGAACATTTTTTTTTACTTACTTGAAATTTAAACTGTATAAAAATAACATAGGCAATTACATACATAAGTAGCTCTGCTTTACTTTACCAAACCTGAATTTCAATGATAAATATATGTACTCGGCGTTGCCCGGTATTAAACATAACGTTACATTTCTTTGAAAACTAAGTAGAAACATCGAAACAAACCGAGACATGTGCATGCGAGTATTACGTCTTTTTCTTTAAAAAAATCGCTTCTTGTAAATAAAAAATTTTACTCGAGCTGAGATGAAAACAGAACCTAAAGACAATGAGTCGAGTACGATACCAATTAGACCACAATTACAAAATGTGTTTTTTAGCCTATTCATTCTTTACATCAGGATTCTGTTACGTGTGACCCACACATTTTTGGTGGTCGAATTTTACATTAATAGCGGTAATAATCATGTAAATTGGAGCTTTATTATGTGAAAAATCCGCGCAATAGCTAGTTGCCTTGCGCATTCGATTTGTTAGATCGATGATGCAACCAAAATTTGGAGGAGTAGTTTCAGTTAGCGGATTTGGGACTGATAATAATATTTAATAATAATATTGTTTTGCGAAAGAAAAAAATTGATTTCGAGGGAATAGTATGAAATATTGACAAGCTCAAGGAAAGCCAAAGTAGTTATAAATTAGAGGGAAGTTCACTTCAATACGCGAGTATGCACGGATCCAATCAGACAAGAAGTAAATGTGCCGTGGCCAGCTCTGATTAGTCCGTTAGGACTACTACCTTTTTCGCTTGAAAAATGGTGGGATCCTTCTAGCAATGCAGTAGATATCTACCTGCTAGTGCAATTCTCTACGTATATAAGTCACGTACGTCCAAAGGTGGAGTATTGCTGTACATCTGGACAGGAGCTGTAAGAAATACTTATCCTGCCTTGATAGAGTTCAGAATCGACTTTGTAGCCTAGCGAGGGATGCCCGTTTCTCTTCCGTGCAACCTCTTTCTCACAGAAGAGACGCTGCGAGCCTGTCTCTGTTTTAACGTTGTTTCCATGGCAAAAGGCACGTCTGATGTCCAATCTATGCCCCCTCCCTCCAAAGAATTACGAAAAATACTCGTCTAGCTGAAACCGCTATCAATAATTTCCCCCACTCTTTATCTGTGCCTAAACCTTAACGTAGATTCAATGAACAAAGTATCTTTCTTAGAACTCCACACGTAAGGGAACTCTCTTCCGCTTGCCTGCTTTCCAGCTGACCACAATATGGCCGTCTTCAAGTCGTTCCTCTTAAGTTATCAAATTTACATTTCTACCGATTACTATTCTAGAAGTGTAAGAAATTTTGAGTTTCAGAACAGTTTCAGATGGTTCGCTGTTACACACACGTCCTGGGAGGATACTTGTTTGTAGTAGACAGTTCCACAGAACAAACTATTTATACCGTGTCGAAACCCGGGAAAAGAACATGTGAAATTCCTCCAGAAAAGGTTTAATATTTATGAAGCAATTCTGGTTTCTGATTGGTTGGTAGCAGAACGTGAATTAATTTGATTCGCCAGTTCTTAGCAGCATCGTTTATAAATATAATCGTCCGACTGTGTGGGATCATACCCCATTAACCTCCGGGCTGATGGGAGGTGTCTCCTAGCGGCTTCGGCTGTAGGGAGACAGGGTAGTACCAGTCAAGGATTCGTCACTTGACACTCAGCCCAAGAGTTGAGTGCCCGGCAACCGGTCCAGCACCTGTTAGACTGAGGTACACCGCCTAGGTAATACCTAGGAGGTCCACCCTCCCAGACCTTGCCACCGGGCTTTCTGGTGGGGCAAATTTATTGCTTGCTGCCTGAGGCGCCCCGACCGGGGAATGTCGACGGGGTTACTCAGGCAATTTTTAAAATTGCAGGAGTGCCCCTCCTTTAGGGGAGCCTGCGGGGTTCCCACTTCCAGGCCTTGCGCCAAATAATGCTGAGGTGGGCAGCATTTAAATAACTACCCCATTAGCAGTCCAAAATATTCCAACAAATATGATATTGATCTTTTGACCATTGTACATTCTTTAACCCTTATCCTCAAGTGGCCTCTGGGCATTGATAAGTGATGATTTCCTTGAAAAAAAATCCCCACACATCTACGGATATATTACTTTATGCAAGAGCGGTTTTAGTTAGTTGAGAGTGTATGCACGTTAAGAGTCCAGGAAAGTTAAGTGCAGTTGATGCCAGTTCCGAAAACGCATCTGACGCCGTCTAAATTGAGATTCTGCTGTTAATATATCTCGCTCGGAAGCCGAAAAAAACATTTTCCTCACATATTGTATTTTGCGTAAACAAAGCAGAGAATAGTCGCTGTGCAAACGGTAAATATTGCTGACAAGAATACTGCAACAAAGGTTTTCGTTCACCCCCCCCGCATCTAACACTGCCGACTGTTTGTGATACAAAGAAAAATGTAGAAAAAAAACATATTTACGTAATTGTGTCGACGTTTACGATATATGGAAATTTAATTTGGAATAATGAATAAACGACCCCCAGGTAAAAGCACTCTTGGTCGCAGATGATACAGCACCTGTTGAAGTGTGGACTCTGAACTGATTAATTACACGCATCTCTACTTTTACCTATGCACAGTAGTATTTTATTAGAAATGTGTAGTTATATAGTTTCTGTTGATATAACATTTTTATATATAAAAAAACAACGACTTGGGTTTTTACTTTTAACTGTTTTTTTTAAATTACATTTTGACCCGAAACAAGGCACGTTGTCACTTTCATGAAGGGGGCTACTATCAGGGACCTAAGTTGCAGGGGTACTATGTAGGGAGTTTAGTAGCAAGATATTTGTCACATTACACTTGAACTTCTGCATGCCAGTACAGTTAGGGAACCAGGAAACTGGAACAGAATTCCAAAGTCCTGCAGTTCTGGGGAAGAAACTATTAGAGTAGAGGCTTGTAGTTCTTCAGAGCATCCACGATTAAAATACTTGTAAAACAGGCAGAGGGATGCAACGTTTCGTCGGTGGGACAGGGTTGAAGTTTATATGAGAGTTCGGGACCTATTAGGTTGGCGACTCTCTTTTGGACCGTTTCCAAGAGCGAAGGACTAGTAGCAGATGCACCAGCCCAAATTTGACAGCAGGAATCCATGCATGGGCGAATGGTGGCTTTGTCGAGGTACATGATACTTTCGGGCGTAAGCAACTTACTAGCAAGATAAAGAGAGCTGACTTTTTTTGCAGCAGCCTTAGCAATTATCTCGATGTATCTATTCTAACTCATATTTATTATAAACATTAAGACAAGGGGATTGAATTAAGTGTTTTCAAGTAAAGTATCTCTAGCATAGTTATTGGTGGTTGCTAAGGTTTCATGTTATTATTAAAAGAAACGAGTTTTGTCTTGCCATCGTTGAACGTTACCATCCATTTATGACCCCATTCCACTACAAACTGAAGGTCTTCCTCTAAGGTTCCGGCTATTACCTTAAATATGTGTTCATTATTTTTCCCCACGTGTCTGCTATAGAGCGTGGTGTCGTCTGCAAATATACCCATCTCAGAGACAATTTTATCAGGTAAGCCATTTATGAATATCGGAAAAAATAATGGTCCAAGAGCTGATCCCTGAGGTACACCCGCATTATATAAAAATTTTTGGACGTACGCCCATCGAGGACAACTTGGATTTTTCTCTCCTTTAAGAAGGATCTAATTATGCTAAGCACTCGTCCAGTAATACCATAGGATTTTATTTTCATGAGAAGACCATCGTGCCATACCCTGTCAAAAGCCTTAGATATATTAAGCGCTACTGCCCTCCCCTCCCTTGCCTTATCCAGTGCTTGGTATAATCGTTTCGAGATTACAGCTAGAATATCTGCAGTGGAACGGGCTTGCTTAAATCCATAATAACAACAAACACCACGTGGCGGCGGGCCCCTCTCTCCCTGAATTGGCGGACTTTATTAATTGAATCAGAATAATCAGCAATCCTCGTCAAACCTTGTCACCGTGTTTACACTCAGGCAAAATTGTCGTTCGGTGAGAGTTGTTCTGGGTGACCAGAATACCGTCGAACTTCTTCTTAAACGTTCCGTGATGAGGAAGGCCTAACGCGGACTCATTTAGAGTCTCGTGCTGATATATATATATATATATATATATATATATATATATATATATATATATATATATATATATATATAAAACTACTTCATTTATTCACATAAAATTAATATACGAAAGTATAAATTTATGCGTAAACTTTAAGTATTTACTTCAAAAGTGCTCAATACGTAGGTAGAGGTAGTTAGTATGTTATAAAATATATATGGCGATTAAGCTACACTGAATATTCCGCGTTTTATCCACTATAGGACTCAAGAGCATGAGCCTGAAGAGTCCTAGAGTGGATGAAACGCGGAATATTCAGTGCAGCTTAATCGCCATATATATTTTATAACTTACCATATATGTATACGGTAGTGTTTGAATATATAGTGAAGTGGCAGTTTAAGTCATTTAGAACTGCTTTAAAGCTTCACCGCTAACTCATTTCTCGACTAAGTTTAAACAAATACTACAGTTCTCAGCTATCTTGTGAAAAATTTATTCTCAATTTTCGTTACATAAAGCAGAAGTTATGATGAATTTACTCGTGTTCAAAATCGTAAATATATAAGGAGGCGAGGGACGCGTTTTATGACTGATTGCCATAGCAACCACGTCGACTACTGTTGCTATTAATTTTCTGCTGTTGCGAAAAGAGAAAAAAAAGTAAAAAGAGCGTATGAACTCATGAAATGTGCCGTACTTTGCTTTTATATATGCGTTTATCGGGGCGAAAAATAAGACGGTAATGAAACTAAGAGATAGTGAATTTATAAGAAGCCTGAAAAAATCATGGATTACAATAGAAAAGTGCAAGCATGAAAAGTAATATAGGTAAGCTTAACCCACTAAAAGTAAAAGACATTATGTAACCTGGAAAAGAAAATGACAATATATTCTAATAAAGAATACAATAAATTTATTGCATCATTAAGAAATTTCTTTAAAAAATTCAATTAAACATTATGTAATAAATTCTTTAATCTGCAATATTTTAAGTTATAAATTTATTTTATTTTTTAATAAAATATCTTGTCCTTTTCTTTACCAGTTTTAAAAAAAAAATTAGTCCTTTATTTTTCTATGTGTGAACTTAACCATATTAATTTTCATGTTCGCATTTTCTACGGTAATATATATATATATATATATATATATATATATATATATATATATATATATATATATATACTAACATGGGTGCCTGGCGTGTCCCGGGTGTTTCGAGGTGTGTATTGAGCAACAAAAAAGTGGTAGTAGGAAAGCAGGCTCGAAGCCGTACCGCGAAGGATGAAAAGCACGGGGGAATACCTGACGACTATGTTGTTACGGCCACCGCGAAAACGGAAGTGACGTAGGTTTTAATTTAGGCTAGACAATCGAAAAGAGAAAATGACTTTTGAAGATATTGGTGAAAAAAGCACCCCCTTCCTCTTGAATAGTACCCAGTCGACGGTGAAGAAATTAATGTTTTTAGCCAATTTTTCGGTATTTGTCGTATGAAGGATCGCACTTCAATACGATACTGATCTTGTGAAAATCCGTAGCCTCAGTCGAAAGTTTTAGGCAGACATGCAAACATACATACATTTATATATTCGTAGCTCAAATTTTCGACCTAAACTTATTAAAAAGCTTGCCCTATCTCTAATTACCCATTATGTAAATTTAAACTGCTTAAACCAGAATTTTCTGAACAATTTGGTAGAGAACGCAGAGGTCAAATTTTTAAAAAACTTTGACCCCTATTATGACCCCTTAATACTTATTGTTTTTGGCTTAAATCAAGTTATTAAGTTAGATCCATGTTCAAGGAACCAATGTCTAAAATGTCAATTGTTTATACCCCAAATTGGCGGAAGAGTTTGGTAGAGTTCTCAAATGTTAAAACATTAACCATTAACAGCTAACTTTTTAGCGAAATTTCTAGCTGAAAACGGATTACAAAGATTTTCCCAAATCTCACTATCCTGTATATCAAATTTCGTGTCTGTAGACTGAAAATCCACAGAGCTATTGCGTAGGGAAATGTACACAGACAGACACACAGACACACAACAGACACTTTCACTTTTATAGATATACTGGCATTTCAGCCCTGCTTTCCCGGGTGTTTGGAAGTGTCTGTTGAGCAAAAAAAAAAAAAAAAAACGGTCAATTTTTTTTAACTTTGACTCCTATTATGACCCCTTAACGTTTATTTTTCTTGACTTCAAATCAAGTTATTAAGTTAGATCCATGTCCAAGAAACGCATACCTTAAATCTTAATTGTTTATACCCATACACAGACATAGAGACACGTTCATTTTTATAGATATAATAGATAGATAGATCTGTAGTGTTTGTGTGTGTGTGTGTGTGTGTGTAGGTGCGTGTGTGTACGTTAGATAATAAATAAAATTTTGCATGCATAATAAATTCATATGCAATAAAATTTATTTTATGTTCAATTATGTATTTCAACTAACCGAATGAAAGCGACAGTAGATTAATACAAGAATGCGCAGAAATATCGCAATCCTTTAACATTCGAGTAAGAGATATAATACCGAACGACATCGTCATTTTATTGTAAACCTCTTCATCATCGATTACTTTATGATCCTATTGATTTCGTGACAATAAAACAGATACTGGATGCTATTGTAAGGTTGCACTTTCACGTTTGAAAAGCTGATTTTCCCATGGGAATTTAATGTTCGGTTAGTAATTTGAGAGCCAATAAGAGATCAATAGGTTACCCTCGATATCGATTCCCACATTATGTGAAATCAAACTTATTGCAAAATTATATGAAGGCATTGTACTATATAGCCAATGTATGTATACATCAATATTGTAAGTGAGTATAGTGAGTCCCTGTAAACCTATGAGAATTGAACGTTTTGTGATATGTGGTCCGTGAATCGTTTATTTAGAAAAGTACGTATACTATTTGTGATCGTCTTTACTGTTTTGTGGCCTGTGATTGTCTAGCGGTCTCTATTGAGTGTTGATGCGTGCACACATCTATAGAAAGAGTTTATTATTATTATTATTATTATTATTATTGTTATTGTTCGCATTTTTGTCATTATGAGGTCTTATAAAAACTGTGAGTCTTATTAAGAGTTTCATATATATAAAATGTTCATACTTAGAAGTGTTAGTGAGGAGGTAGTGTTGAGACAGTCTTAGTGTTCACATTGTAGATATGAGATGTAGAGTTTACATTATAGATATGTGATGTCGAGACATTGTGTATGTAAATGCATTTTAAAACACATGCTATATTAGACATATGATCACTTTATCTTTTGGTAGAATGACAACACAAAGATGACGTTTATAAAAACACATGATGGGTTTATTTCTCATCCGACCGGTCGTGGTTTTCTTAGTCAAGAATTCAAAGTTTTACATTCTATGTTTCAAAGGTGACCGTCTCGCTTCCAGACGTTCGACTGTCCATGTCTAGACTCCAGACTATCGTCTGTCGTCCTCAGACTCTCTCTCTCTCTCAGACTCTCCCTCAGACTCTCTCTGCTTAACTCTAAAGTTTCTAACTACATCGAGAACTTCCGATTTTCCATGACGTCATACACATGTTAAAACATGTGTCTTCTTTCACGTGTTCTGGAAATGCGTGTCCAAACCTTTTCCTTGGTTTAAAAATGGAATTTTAACCTATATATCCAGTAACCTATATTCCCAATATGTTAAACACATGTTTATTAAATTATCCTATAGTTGCATTCTTTTTCTTAAAACTATTTTATCTTTACGCTAAACAATGGCTTGTTCTTACGTTCCATTTGCTAATTCTCTCTCGTAATCTATTTCTAAACCTAAATTATGAGGTTCGAATTTCGTCTATTATATTTCATTTTTACATTTAACTAAATATCTATATTTTAATACTTACATGAAAAGGGGACAGCCCTTATCATGTAACAGAAAGCCAGGATTCGCGTTTCTTTTGCTAATGATTTTTATCCTGAACTTTTCCTCTCTCTCGTAACAAAAGTTCTACGTCTCTCAAAATGTATATTTCGATTACTCCCTCATTATACATAGCCTATATACCCTTGCTGGGATTTTGTCACGTACCTTTATTTATTATTACTTAAATTCAATCTATCAAATGAACATTCATGGGAACAATTAAATGTAAATATTTCAGCTTAACATAACTTTTCACGTCGATAACATTTTTCTATCTAAACGATTACAATCATAATAATCGACTTTTATATTATTTTTCATAATAATAATAATAATAATAATAATAATAATAATAATAATAATAATAATAATAATCGACTATTTTACTTTAAGGTGTTTTCCGGTGGATTAAAACCTAACAATTTTCCGAATTTCTAGGAAGAAATTGTTAGAAAACTACTCAGATCGGACAATATTCTGTATCTCTTAAAATGCAAAACATTTACTGCATAGTAAATTGTTGCGACATCTGGGTTGGAGAATCAAGCACTGGTCTCTGTCTCCCTCTATTTCTCTCTCTCTCTCTGTCTCTCCCTCTTTCTAAAAAAGGGTGCAAAAAGAGGTGCTAATCTAAAAGATCCGACACAAGCAAGCTCCAATCTCTTTCCCATCGTTACATCCTTTTGCCTTGCACGTAATTTAATGGAATGTGGTCTGATGAACTCCTAGCACATCTGCCACCTCGATATGAATACTCCCGACTTAAACTGACGCGCAGCTAAATCCTACCCCATTCGATGTAGAGGTCATTAGTAAAGTTATGGAAACAACAAATTTTTTCATTGTTTTGACTCTCGAGTGTGTAGTCGTCGATATCTTACATGCTTTTATATAGAGTGATGTTGTCCTCGGTTGATTAACAGTGTCTTACTATGTCGGATATATACTCAAGGGTCAAGACCGAAAAGAATGTTCTTTTGTCATTATATTCTATAATAGTTTAAGTCCAAGAACGGCTCGAATTTATAATTCCTTCCCAGATTGTTGCTTCCCTGATTGTATAAACATGCAGAAATTGAAATGTATTTAGAATAAGTACGTCGTTGCTCAACTCCCTAAATTGAGTAAATAGTCTAAAATAGTAACTTACAAAAACGTCACTCCGTATGGATCGGAAAAATGGACAAAAATATTCTATTCCACTAAACAACTTTCCTTTATTTGTTATTTGACCTTACATTCAAACGTTGCATTAACGAATATATATACTTTTCAGTAATTTCTCATTTATAGACTGTGTTTTCTGAATATTGCTTGAAGATTTAAACATAATCATTTTAAACTTTAATATTAATGAAACAGCAATTACAGCAATGCATTGTATTAAGTCTATTCTTAATTTTTAACTAGCATGGGTGCCCGGCATTGCCAGGGTGTTTGGAGGTGTGTTTTGAGCAAAAAGGGGAAACACGCCATGTCTTTGCTGTTATGATCACAGCCAAACTGTAAGTGACGTAGGTTTAAATAAAGGCTAGACACTCGAGAAGAGGGGATGACTTTCTAAAATATCGGTGAAAAATGCGCCCAGTTGAGGGTGAAGAAATTAATGTTTTTAGCCAATTTTTCGGTATTTGTCGTCTGAAGGATCGAGCTTCAAAACGATACTGATCTTGCGAAACTCCGTCGCCTCTGTCGAAGGTTTTAGGCAGACATGCAAAGATGCATTCATACAATTATATATTAGTAGCTCAAATTGTCAACGCACACCGATTAAAAAGCTTGCCCTATCTCTGGATACGCTTTATGTAAAATTTCAAATGTTTAGAACAGAAATTGTCTGAGTAATTTGGGAGAGACCGCAGAGGTCAAATTTTCTTTTAACTTTGACCCCTATTATGACCCCTCAAAATTTATTATTTTGGGCTCAAATCAAGTTATTAAGTTATATCCATGTCCAAGACACCTACATCTTAAATTTCAATTGTTTATACCCAAAAGTGACGGAGGAGTTTGGTAAAGTTCTTAAAGGTCAAATCGTTGAACTTTGACCCCTTAACAGCAACATTTCTGTCCGAAAATGGATTACAAAGATTTTCCCAAATCTCACTACCCTGTATATCAAATTTCGTGTCTGTGGACACATACACACAAACACACACACACACACTTTTATAGATAGATAATCTGAGAATTTCTTAATTGAAAGCTAATTTTTCTTTCCGAAGAAAAGAAAAATCTTGTTCTAAACAAAATAACAGTCGTCAATTCAAGAAGCTTTGGATGATCACGAAAAATAGGGTTTTCCATTGTGATGTCGGAATGTAAAAGTCTGCAGACAGACAATAAATTCCTTCTCGAGTTCGACACAAAAAGTCATGTTTGAGAATTATGAACTACCCAGTATGTCTAAATGAGTGATTCAAGTTTCTGATTGGTTGCGAGCACAGCGTGCCTTTATTTGATTGGTCAAGTCCAATAGGCAGTGTATATAAACAGAACCCTTAGATCTTGGGGAATCATACCCTGGATCTTTATGTAGTAGGTCGAACACAAGACAGTGTTTGTTAGTAATTTATCTCGATCTATCTATTTATCTATTTGTATTATCGATATATTCTATCGATCTGGTTATCTATCTATTTCTGTATATACCCATCTCAACCTATCCATCTGTATAACCTGAGAGATAAACAAGAGATGAAGATTAAGAATGATGATAAAAACTATCAAAATATAATGAAATCATATAATAGACAAGTTTATGGGATGCATCTGGTCAGCTGACGAAATTACGTGATCAGCTTAGCTGGAGAACACGGTGGAGTTTGAATTTTGAGCAGGGAGGACAGTTTAACAGGTCGACCCCCCACTTCACCGGGGTAGGAGCTGACGTATCTTAGGATGGAGACCTAGAATTAACAACTCAGGCAAATATATTTACTTTTCATTCTGCTGTGATCGATACCTGAATAAAAACTATATAAAATACAATCAGCTTTCTTGAAAGTGAATGGATATTCGCTCAAATAGGTTCCAACCGCCCCTCCAAGAACAAGATGAATTCAAGGTGGACTGAAGATCAACGATCCTTGAAAATAAGGTATGTTGAAAAAACATGTATGTCACACACACACACACACATACAGATAGACACACAAACACACACACACATACATAGACATACGCAGACACACAAACACGCACACGCATACACACACACAAACACGCACACGCATACACATAGCCACACACAGACACACAAACACACACATACACATATACACACGCAGACACATAACACACACACTTACACATAGACACACACACAGACACACAAAACACACATCACATAGACACACACAGACACACAAACACACACATACACATAGACACACACAGGCACACAAACACACACAAACATACACATAGATATACACAGACACACACATACACATAAACGCACACATACACACAAATACACACATACACATACACAGACACACAAACACACACATACACATAGACATACACACACACATACATATAGACATACACAGACACACAAACACACACATACACATAGCCACACACAAACACAGAAATACACACACCCGCATATGAATACTTAAGTAATAATAGCAATGGAACAGCATAACTTAGGGTTCAAAGAGCGAAGAACCACCATAGACATTTAGTCACGCGTATACATATCAAGATGAACCTTTTGTAACAAGTAAATATCACTGTATGATGTTGGTACACCATTATACAACATAATACTTTTTGGTAGACCATTAAAAATCAGATACGATAGCAAACATATTGCAACGTTTATTATTATTATTCAACTGTCGATCTATTCATCTTACGCAGGCTTAATATTGATTGACTTTTCACCTATTTGAATTTTTGTTGTTAATCTATTAAACCAGATTCGTGTCAACACGCATCTTCTGTTGCTCTATTTTCAAGAAATCTCGTTAAAGAATGTAAGTTTATATCGAATTTTTACATCGTCGACGCATGCGCTGAAGTTACGCTTAGCACTATGGTAAGAGTTACGGTTAGAGTCATTTTCTTTAAAATGATAAAACAAGGTTGATAATAAACCTGTTTCGTAATTTGTACTAATATACATTACAAAGACAAATACTCTGCACTTCCTGTTCGGAGGAGCTTATGCCTTGTAAAATGGTCACATAGAAACAGAACATATAGTAATTTACATTCTAAGAATGAGATGATTCGTGCGAGGATGGTAGCATATGAGAACATAACGCTATTTAGAGGAGGAGGTAATCCATGCTAGGAATATACCATAAAACAAAACATACACTAGAATACTCCCCCCCAAATGAAAGGTTAAATACGTTTTTATAAGTAGCAGTCAATATCTTTTTTTTTTACACAGTGATCAACACTTATCAAGGCCCAGAAGCCACTCAGGGATAAGGGTTATTGCAAGTACATTACGTTACTGCGGATGTTTGATGTAGTGTTTACTTAAGGGGCGGTTCATTAGGCATTTTTTAACATTGGACTTTAAGACATCCAAGTTATAGTCCGGTTGGAAGCAGAAAGACGGAACAGAGTTCCATAGGCGTGCAGTTCTAAGAAAGAAGCTTTGTTCATGGAATCCACGTTTTGATTAAGGCACAGATAAAGAGTGTGGAAAATTTTTCACAGTGGATTCGGCTAGACGGGTGTTTTTCGTGAAAGATTGGCGAGGGGGGACAAGAGATTGGAATTCAAAATAGCACCTGCCATGGAAATAACGATAAAACAAGGATAGGCTCGCAACGTCTCTTCTGTGGGAGAGAGGTTGCAGGGTAGAGAAAAGGGCATCCCCCACTAGGCCACGCCGGCAACTAACGATAAAAATATCGTTAGTTGCCGTTAAATATCTCACTGCCCATGCAATCCTCTATCTCCATAAGAGCCAGATACGCCTTAAAATTGAGTAATGTTGCTAGATCTGGACAGGAGCTGCCCGGCGTGGCTTATCCAGCCTTGATAGAGTCCAAAAACGGATTCGAAACCTTTTACGTGATGTCATTTTGTCTTCCCTCTAATCGTTATTTTCCTGGCAAGTGTACCATTAAACTCCAATCTACGACCCCCCTTTTCCAAACTTTCACAAAGTCTACTCAACTAGCTACAACCACTAAATACGATTTCATCCACTCCTTAAATGCGCTTGTATCAAAACGCAGATTCCATGAACAACCCTTAATTCCTCGAACTTTCCGCCTGTCGAATACTGTTCTTCTGGTTGCTTCCAGGTGAAATACAACATTGTAGCCTTCAAATCCAATGTAAACAAGTTGTTGTTGAGCTAGTCCCCATCAATAATCAATTTCTACTAAATTTACATTTTTAACGATTACTACACCACCACCTTACATTCATTTACGCTTACCCCCGGGTGGCATTCGGGCTATGATAAGTCGTGAGCCCCCTCTAAAATGTCGGAGCATTGTGTATTTATAACAGAACAGATGGTATCATGCCAACGATCTAATCGATAATAGACTAAATATTCTATTCAGACAAACACACACACACACAAGAAGTAATGGTGTAAGGATATTGAAGTAAAAAAGGAGGAAAAATGTACAGAAGTCTATATACTTTCTTAACAATAATGTAGACACACTGCCAGATGTGTTTTGGATGAGCCAATTCACCTGGATAAGAGCACTCTGACCTTAAAATTGCTTCAGCAGCCCATGCTTGATAGGAAGTGGTAAGTAATTTGTAATATATGAACCACTCTTAAAAAAAAACAACAAAACTCAACCTAGGTAGAGAATTTAATAGTATTTGACAGAACCATAACAGTGTAAAACAGTAACACATCGAAAGGGGTGACGGTGGCTAAGTAGTTTACGACACAGACTTAAAGCCTAAATTTCCCAAATTCGAATCCAGTTCGTTCCACATAAAAACACTAACTTGGGGATTTTGGCAAACTCTACATGTTCATCTTCAAAGTACTCGACATCTTTGTAAAAAACAAAAACAAAATTCCAACTACCAAGATAATCATTATCTGATCCATACATATTGACGACTAACAATATAATAACCATCAGCGACAACAACGTCGACAATAACATAAACAATGTCAACAGCATCATAAACCACATAACAATATACACAACAACGAAGACAAGAACGTCGACAGCAACATCAACAATATCACAACAACAAAAATATCAACAATATCACAACAACAACGTCAACAATATCATAACAACAACATCAACAATATCACAACAACAACATCAACAATATCGCAACAACAACAACATCCACAATATCGCAACAGGACATCAACAATATAAAAGCAACAATGTCAACAATATCATAAAACAACATCAACAATATCACAACAAAAACAACATCAACAATATCGCAACAACGTAAACAACAACGTCAACAACAACATAAACAGTTACATCAACAATGACAACGAAATAAACAACATCAACAACATCAAATACAACAACAACAAAAACAATTACATCGAAAGCACTAACAAAATCTATAACATAAACAACAATGTAAACAACATCAACGTCTACAGCAACACCATTGACAAAACAACATAATCAATTACATTAAAACATCAACAGCATGACTAATAATAACGTTAACAACATCAGCAACACTAACATCAATATCATCGACTACATCAACATCATGAACAACATCGACAATATGAATGACAACGTCAACAACAACTTAAACAACACTGGCAGTGTTAAAATATTTTTGACTTCTAATGGGGTTGTTACTCCAATGAGTTCGATGATCGTTTTTATAACCATTGTTATAATAATAACCCAATCAAAAGCTTCAAACAACACCGTACTCAACAACATAAACAGCACTGCAATCAACAACATAAACAATAAAATTATCAACATGAACAGAAACACACGCAACAACATCAACAACAATGTAATCAACATCAAAAACACTGAAATAAAATCATAACAAATAACATCAACAACAAAATCGCCAACAGCATCAACAACATCACTCACAACGCACAACATTAGCAACATAATCAGCTAAAACATAAACTACAACATCTACCACATCTTCAACAAGATCAATAATAACACTACCAACAGCATCAACACAAAACAAAAGTCGACAACATCAACCGCACCATATAAAACTTTAACATCAGCATACACTACAACATGAATAAAAACATCGTCAAAATAAAAACAACATCAACCACCACATCAACAACAACTTAACAACGTCGTCGAGACAACCACAACATCAACAACCGTAACACTAAAATAACAACGTCGAAAAACCGTTGACTATATCAATCACAACATCAACAACAATTGTAACACTGATTTCACATCATCATAAATTACAACACAAATAACAACATCGGCAATATCAATCACAACATAAACAACCACATCAACAACAACTTCAACAACAACTCGACGATATCAACCACATCAACAACTTAACAATAAAATCAACATCAACGCCGATAGCAACGTCGGAAAAACATCAACAACAATTGAACACTAATTTCACTCACAGCATTATAAACAACAGCAACACCAACAAAGCAACTGTCCGACGGATTTGCCTCAGAATTGTACTTTCTGATAATTTTCTATAATTCTCTTTGAAAATAGAATTATACACACAAATGTTACATGATGTGTGTTATTTACTTGGTGGTATGGCGGTAACGCCTATTCTGTTTTGTTGTAGTTTGTCTTATGAAGAGTCTTTGTGTTTCATCTAGCCAGGGTACATTCTATTTTATTAGCCCCAAGCCTGTATTTTAATTATCCGAGATTGTTGAATATCTCGATAGATAGAGAGATATTTCGTTTGACATTTATGCATATATGTTTGTTGTAAGTCGTCTAGTGAGTTGAATGACCGCTGTTCATTTATCAATGAATAACGAGACGCTTTGTTATAAAACAACTTGGTTTATTAATTAAACATTCATATACAGATAATACGGCGGTGGAGGTGGTGGTGGATATAGTGTAGGTGGAGAGGGGGTGGTTGCGACCGTGACAGGCAGTTGAGCGTCGTATGTCCTCCCCTCTCTGCTGCCACTCTCTGACTGACTCGTTCTTTTGTTTATCATTTGACTTTTATGAATTTTCGACCTCGTAATCCGTTAACCAATTTACCTCATCGACCCACATTCTGACCCTCTCGGTGTTTGCTTTTGGTCTTACTTGCGGCCGAATTACGTCATCTTATTCCCGGGTTTCATATTTATCGGTCAGGGTTTAAGTTCATTCGCACTTTGCTCCATTCAACGGTCTGACCCATAGACCGACTTGCGTCATAGGACCAGGTCATCAAATTCCAGGTTCCATTTTTGATGGCCCGTATTTCGAGTTCATTCGCACCTCTCCTCTCTCTATAACATGCGGAATAAATAAGCATTCATGTAAGAATTATACTTTGTGTATAAAGGGATCTTTTTTGTATTTGTGATAGGCATATGTTATTTTCTGGTATTCTCATAAATTACGTGACATCAGGAAATGCCCTCTTTTTAATCAGGTTCGGTGACATGGCGAAATTGCTAGATTTGCCCTCTATCGCCCCCACAACAGCGGAGTTTATATCTTTAAGAGCATATCGGAGAAAATTGACCACATCCTACCTGCTCATCCCGCGGTTAACATTCACAATGTAGAAGGGCTGACCAACTCAAATAAGACTGATGATGAGGAGAGGTTATGTCATGATTTTGTCATTGCCTGTGACCTCACTCAGATAGTTTGCGAGCCCACCCGTGTGCCAATACTACCGGTCAGTACGCAAGCTTTCTAGACCTTTTTCTCTCAACTTCCCCAGAGCTATGCTCATGTGCCGTTCTATCTCCTCTGGGATCCTCCGACCACTCCGTCGTATCAGTTAAGATAAAAATAAAATATAATAAGTCTACAGATGTACCTCTCCACCGTACTGTATACCGATACTCTATGGCTGACTAGGATAGCTTACATACATTCATATCTGATCTACCTCTCTATTCCATGTTTAAAAATGATGTGCCCTGTATAGTATCACGCCTGGTCGAATTGTGATATTTGGCATAGACCAATTCATACCATCTAAAAAAATCCAACAAAAACCTAACAGCCAGCCATGGTTCTACCCTGAATGTGCTGCTGCCATTGGACACAGAACTCACATTTTTTTCCGTAGGTACCAACATAATAGAGGCACTGAGACTAAAGCTGCTTTCAGGATCGCCAGCAACCACTGTAAAAGAGTAATAAAAATGGAAGAGATCTATATGCTCAAGCCGTTAAATCCAAAGTAGCTGAGCAGCGGCTTGGTTGCCACCAGTTATAGCAAATAGCAAATAGGATCCTGAACAGAAGCCTGCGTTCTATCCCAACCATTATCAATGGTCCAGATGTCATCTCGTCAGCATCTGACAAGGCCAAACTATTTGCCAAGAACTTATCAGCAAATTCTACCCTATGCGACGAAGGCCATCAACTCCCCATATTTCCTCCTTCAACACACAACACGCTAGATAACATACAAATAGCTGTGCGTGAGGTCGCCAAGCTAATACAGAACCTTGATACCAGTAAAGCAACCGACCCTGACGGTATTTCAATTATAGTATTAAAAAAGCTACAACCAGAACTTGCCCCCAAACTTACCAAACTAATTAAGCGTTGCCTTAAGGAGAAGTTCTTTCCAACACCCTGGAAAACCTCATTAGTATGCCCTGTATTTAAGATTTCAGGGTATAAGTCATCTCCATCTCAATACAGACCAATAAGTCTCCTGAGTGTCATGAGGAAGTTGCTGGAATCCATATTAAATAAAGAAGTAGTCAACCACCTCAGCAGAAATAATCTTCTTAGTGACACGCAATGTGGCTTCTGTTCTGCTAGATCATCAGCAGACGTGTTAACAGTTATATCACATAGAATAAGCGAATCTCTAGACAAATGCTTCATTTCTAGGGCAATCGCTCTTGACATATCAAAGGCCTACAATAAGGTATGCCGTAAAGGCCTAATTAACAAGATTTCCAGCTACGGTATAACTGGAAATGTTTTCTCTATCATTAAATCATTTCTCTCCGATAGGCTCATAAGAGTAGTGGTTGATTGGCAGAAATCAGAGGCCCACAGTATTAATGCTGGAATCCCTCAGTGGTCCATCCTGGGCCCAATTCTCTTCTTGATCTATATTAATGATCTCCGAAAACACATACTTAAATCATTCGTTGACATATATGCTGACGACAATAATATCTATGGATACACATCAAAAGCCGTAAATGACAACATTCTCTTTCATTCTCTCTCCTCAGATCTGGATGGTTCAGTGGGGGAAGAGGTGGCTGGTTACCTTTAATGCATCTAAGACCAAGTTCTTATCATTACATCATAAACGCTCTGATCCCCATCTGGCATTGATTGAAATGAATGGCTCTCGTCTATGGGAGGCCCCATGTTTTGACAAGCTTCTGGGTTTGACCTTTACTCCTGATCTGAAATGGAACACATACACCAAGTTTGTGGCCAAGGTCGCTGGGAAAATAATGGGATCCTTCTACCGCTCCAGAAGATATCTCACTACTGATGCAATTGTCTATATGTATAAAAACCAAGTACGTACAAGGATGGAGTACTGCCGCCACATCTGGGCAGTAGCTGCTAAAAACAGTCTATTCTGCCTTTACAGAGTTCAAAATAGACTTCGGGTCTTGGTGGGGGATGCCATTTTCTCTTCCCTGCAACATCTCTCCCACAGAAGAGACGTTGCGTGTCTGTCTCTGTTGCATCTTTATTTCCATGACAAGTGCTCGTCTGAGCTTCATTCTCGCCAATTTTTAACGAAAGACACCCGACTAGCTGAAACCACTGTCATAAATTTCCCCACTCTTTATCCGTGCCTAAATCAAAACGTAGATTCCATGAACAACGCTCCTTTCTTAGAACTGCACGGCTGTAGAACTCTCTGCCGCTTGCCTGCCCCCCCCGAATTCAACTTGGATGTCTACAAGTCCAACACAAACAAATTCCTGATGAACCGCCCCCTTAAGTAATGCCACCTTATCAAATCCCCAATACTAACTATTACTACGGGTCTATCCCAGTGATTACTGTACACACAATAACCCTTATCCCCGAGTGGCTCCTGGACCTTGATAAGTGGTGACCACCATGTAAAATCATTAATAATAGTAATTTAGCATGAATAAATGTCAGTTAAATACATAAGTGCAAATGTGTCTATCCTTTTGTTTAAACAACATATATTCTAACTATTCAAGTTATAAAATCGTTAGAAAAGAAACATCCTCGTAAACCTGTTCTATTTAGAAAAGACTAACACATTTCCACGGTCCAGAGAATTTTGTTTTAGTCTCCTAGGAAATGACTCCACAAGATTTAGATAGGGGTCTAATAATAAGTTCGTCGAATGCTGAGGGGGTTTGCAGGACAGAAAATGTTATGAATTGAGTTGATCGAATAGGAGTCAATTGAACTAATCTCTATTATTTCTAAGCAGGCGATAAGTCGAGAACTGGGCACCTCTCAATACCAACAATATATTAGGTTCATGCAAAAATAATATCGTTTTTATATATTAGTTGGACTTCAAAAAACGACATTATTTTTTACACCAATTTAATAATTCTTTTAGACTTGCCCGATTGTCTCCGTTGCGATTCGCTCTGCAAAGAAACGAATGATCACGTTTTCTTTTGATGCCAGTAACTCTTGCGATTCTTTTAATTTAAAACCTCATATCGTTCCTGAGCATTCCCTGCCTCTAAACGTATCTTCCTTGATTAACGTACTACTGTCATAGTGAGGGAAGTCATCTTTAAAATATGGCTGCCGAAACAAACACAACATGTTGAGCCTTCTATAATTATTTTTCTTCTTGCAGCATTATATTGTCATACATTTTTCTAAACAAATAATTTTTAATTTTTTCTGAAGAGTATACGCTAGAGGAGAGACAGTATTGGCATAATAATAATCTTTTGTTTCCGGATACTGAAACGCACCTGCAAAAAATGTACCGAATTATAACACGCTTCACATGAAATATAAATAGGTGAATCTTAATGCGTTACTATAGAGTTAATCTCTGTGGGTGTTTATGGAATTATATATCACCCTTCACTTATGATAATATTTTATTTTATGAAGTCGATATAACTACAGGGCATAAACAAATAAATGACAAGAAGCCTATATTCCAAATTCTAAGGTGTTGTCAATCGTACCGTTTATTTTCTTCGGCATGTTAAAGCTTCATTTTCTAACAGCACCTGCTTCGTAGTACATAACGATTCAAATATTTATGCCAATTTTTATATACCTTTTCTGGTCTGACTAATAAGAATCAATAAATATCATAGATATTAAAATAAATAAAAGGAATATCGACATGATTACAGAAATTTGACATAATCGGAAGAGAATTTGCAATTGTATTTTATGATATTAACGCCATCTCATGACGAATTCTCCAACTTAAGTATATATATATATATATATATATATATATATATATATATATATATATATATATATATATTGGCGAATTCTTCAACATATATACGTTTTATTTTTTACCGTTTTTTTCTGTTCAGGTACATTTTTGTTTCAGCTACACAACCGTTTTTTGGCCGTTATGTAGCCTCCTCAGACTTTACAGAAAAGTTCGTTTATGGTGGAATGAAAAGGGGGAAGGTGGGAGGCGGGGTACAGTGTCGGTAAAACATAAAAAAACATATTTGCTCTACAACAGTACTGAGCACTTTCTTCAGGTTTTTATTAATTACCATTTCTAGTAAATATATATGTATATATATATATATATATATATATATATATATATATATATATATATATATATATGAGTTCAGAACTTCATCGGGAGATGACTTAAATATATATATATACATGCATATATATGTATATATATATATATATATATATATATATATGGCTATTTAATTTACTCACATAAAATAAATATACGAAAGTATAGATTTATGCGTAAACTTTAAGTATTTACTTCAAAAAGACTTTCGCTGTATCACAACCCTTCAGTGCAGTTAAGGGAGCAACGACCTTAAACCAGGATTGAAAGTCGACCGCTTAGGCTTTCGTTGGCGGTCCTAACCCTTACGTTCTATTGCTGTTGCTAAGAAGGTTATGTGAAATTAGTAGGGCTATGGCGGCAGCATATTCTTTTCATTGTTTTGACTCTCGAGTATATATCCGACTCAGTTTGACACAATCAACGAAGAACAACATAACTCTATATAAAAGCTTATAAGATATGAACGGGTATATACACGAGAGTTAAAACGATTAAAAGGATTAAGGCAATATTTTTCGGACACTTTACTATTCGCCTTTCCAAATACAATAGAGTGGCGAAATTCCTTCAATAGAATAGCCTGAACAGATAAAACAATACCTGTAATGAAAATGGAAGAAAATCGATTAGGTAAGGAAAAATATTTAATTTTCATCATTTTTTTCATAAGAAACGTGACACTATTTTTCGGACATCGTTGAAACTCTGTTAATAATCTGTAATATCACCTTTCGTTTCAAGAACTTTTATCTCTCTTCATAATAATCAAATATATGCATAACAACATCCCTACGTGTTTCTATTAGCTTGTTTTTTGGCATCGTTCCGATAGTTAATCCTCTTTCGTTATTTTAGATCCATCATAGAAAAGTTGCGCAAGCATTTCCCAGACATTTTTTATTAAATTTATATCTGGGCTTTTTGCAGGCAATTTCAAAGTAGTCATATTCACTTTAGCCATCCATTCTTTCATGAGCTTTGACATATGGATGCTGCAATTTTCTTGCTGTAGGACTAAATCATTCCCCGTCTCTTTTATTATCCTTGGTAGAACTTTCTCGTCCAGCAACTGTTTGCAGTTTTCGCTGTTTTGTCGTCCTTTAAGCCACCCCAACCATATATTTTCATTAGCAAAGATCATACCCCAAACCATAAGTCCTCCTCCCATCTGTCGTTTGTTCAGTAGAACAGGCGCACACTTTCTCGGCCATCAGACCCATTAAACGTGAAAAGTAAATAAAACCTTCTTAAAGTCCAAGTAAATTAAAGTTTTTTTTAATTTTTTTAATTACATTTTCACCCCAAACAAGGCAAATTGCCACTTTGGTGTAGGGGGCTACTATCAGGGGCAACAACTACTGGGGTACTATGTAGGGATTTGGGCAGCAAGGTGTCGGTTCACGTTACACTTGAACTTCTGCACGTCAGTACTGTTGGGGAAGCATGGACCTGGAATGGAATTCCAGAGTCTTGCGGTTCTGGGGAGGAAACTATTGGAGTAAAAATATCTTTTACATCTAGGGACCTCTACAGTGTGGGGGTGGGATCTAGTAGCCTGTCGGGTTTGTCGAGGGTGCTCGCGTCGTGGGGGCACAAGTGATTGCAGTTCGTCAGAGCATTCACCACTAAAATACTTGTAGAAGAGTAAAGTAAGTAAATATAACCTTCTCAAAGTCAACATGCTTTGTTAACCACCTTTTAGCACTCTTCACTCTTGCGCCTTTGTGTTTCTTTGTTAGTGTATTTTTTTTTAGCCTTTGCCTACTTGAAACCAATTCACATTTCTCCTTCACTTTTCCTGCTGTAACCTTTTCTCCAGATGTCAAAAGCCGTGTCAGAGTCCTATTCATTCTCGTTTCAGTCCTCTTGGCAATTGATATTTCCGTTCCCTCTTCTTTTTCCGCTAAGAGTTTGTTATCAGCATGTATTCGACCATTGATTTCGACAGCTTCAAATCCCTAGCGATCCTTCTGATGGTGAGGCCATTTTCTCGTTTCTTCTGTACCAAACAAATGATTTCTTTTGAATGCATTTTACCTTATTAAACTTAATGTTTTTGCCAGTAGATAAATGATTCTAATGATGGCAGTTCAGTGTACAAGTAGTAAATTTGCATACGTCAACATATACATGAAAATATCTCTTAATAAAATAGGATGTTTTGTCATGTCCGCAAAATAGTGTCGCGCAAGTTTTCCCAAAAATAACACACAAAAATTATCCAAGCAAAACTAAAACATGATTACACTCACCTACGCACTTACAATCTCAAATGTTTTGGGCACTAGTAACGACCTTGAAGTACTTTTCTTCAAAGTGTTCGAAAAATATTGTTGGACCTTTGTAGCCCTAGCAATTACTATGATCAAACATTTTTCAAACACTTGAGTTGTATTTGTATTGCATATATATTCTTATCTCTGATAAAAGCAAGGACATTCCATGATGCTCTAAAACAGAACGCGTTATTTAATCTACTGAAATTGAATTTAACTATGTTTTGTTAAAATCAATTAACTGGAAAAAATACAAAACGAGCTGTATTAGTTTTTATTCTTTTTTTTTTCGCCCATTTAGTGTAGTTCATGTGTTTTGTCTTTGTTGTCTGTCTATGCTGGAAACTGACCCCATAAAAACATAGATTAGTCTGTGAAATAATTTGTATTTCTCGCTTTAAGAGAAGCGAATTACATGAGCTAACTTAAACAGATATGAAGACAAAAAACCTGTAAAACAATACTAAAAAAAAATCAACAAGAAACAAGAAATTGGGAAGAAATTGTAATCATTCCACAACGGAACTGTCAATAATATTTTGACGAATAATAAGACGCCAAGCCTCCTCATCTGTTGATTGCTGTGGAAATGCTGCTCGTTTCTGGGTGGAAGTCACCTGCGTTAGCACAAACCCCATAAAAAACTATCACAGGCATTTTACCTAAAAATGTCAGCATTTTTTACATATATGTTTTTTCCACAGGAATCCCACCTTATAAAAGCCCGGAAGCCACTCAAGGATAAGGACAAATGGGCATACATTAGTTAATGTAATTATAGCGTAGTAAACATAAGTAGTGGACATTTTGTAAATTGGATTACTTAGACGGATTGTTCATCAATACATTTTTTATGTTGGACTTGAAGACAATCTCATTATAGTCAGCTGTCAAGCAGACCATTGGAAAAGAGGTCCACGGGCTTGCAGTTCTAAGAAAGAAGCTTTGTTCATGAAATCTACATTTAGGTTTAGACACTGATAAGGAGTGGGGTTTTGATATACGAGTGTTTTTCGTGAAAGTTTGGCGACGGGGTGAGCATAGATTGAAGCCCAACCGAGCACTTGCCATGAAAATAACGATAAAAAAGAGACAGGCTCGCAACGTCTCTTCTGTGGGATAAAGTTGCAGGGGAAGAGTGTGAACTTAAAGAAAGCAACACTTGTCAGAAAGCTGCGTTAGAAATAGATATGCTTCATTAAAGTTCTCGCAAAAAGTCTTTGAGGATGGCAATAATTATGTAAAAAAATAAATGTGCACGCACAGAAGGTCGATCGTTATAATTGTACCTACCCTGTCTATGTAGTTGGCTAACATGTTGAGTTAAAAAAAAATAAGTGACTTTACTTTTGGAATCACTTGCGTATAACAAAGCTCGCTTCGGAGATCTATACACATACGTTGTTAAAAGTACATTCTGAATATGGCTCGCTTGTGCAGAGAAATACATCATGAAGTACAAAGATTCGCTCGTTATAATGGTATTATTCTCATGTTTGTACCTCCCCAACGTTTTGAGCTACAAATAGGACCTTGTCTTTTGAAACAGCCATCATACTAATAACATGGCGCAAAGTGCACGTTAGTTAATCAGATCGTACATAATTTAAAATGTTCGAAAACGAAAAATAAAACATTATTTTAACGTCAAAATCGAATTTAGTGTTTGTATTTTTAACTGCGATGTATCGTTTGAAAAAAAAAACATTTACTCTATACCAAAAATGCATTTCCATATTTTAAAATCTAAATGCTCGAATTCGATAAAAAAAAAAGTTAGATCCATTTCCGATGAGCCTATTTCGGAAATTTCAAATGTTTAGACCCAAAATTGGTGGAGGAGTTTGGTAGAGTCCTCAAAGGTCAAATCGTTGAACTTTGACCCCTTAACAGCCAAATTTCTAGCCGAAAACAGATTACAAAGATGTTCCAAAATCTCAGTACCCTGTATATCCAATTTTGAGTCTGTAGACGGAAAATTAACAGAGTTATTGTGTACACAGACACACAGACGCACAGACACAGACATGCAGACAGACAGGCAGACAAACACGTTCATTTATATATATATATATATATATATATAAGTATATATATATATTGAAGGAGAAATGGTTGATAATAACAATTCTTTTTCTAAATGATACGATTTCTTTCAAGTGTTTAAAGGATTTAATTACGTCGTGTTAAAACAACATGTATATTATATATGCATCATGAAAGTGTCTGCTTCTTTGTCGAGTATTTCATAGAAAACAAAAAACTAAATACATTAGCTGTTGGAATTATTCCAGTTAAGTGCCAGAACAACGGACGCGCACAGTACCAGAAAAACGTTAGCCATTTTAATGCTACAGCCTAAATACAACCACAAATAATATATATATATATATATATATATAATTATTATTATTTTTTTTACTATAATAATTAAATACCTACAGACACTAGTGATTCATCCTTTCGGGATTCTTCAGTGCAGGGTGTCACGATTACTACCAGTCGAACGATTCGAACCCCGCGACACGTGACATCTCTGGCTCGATTAGCGGAGACCGTATCCATTCGGCTACTATTAACCGTGTGAAATAGCGTTGAATTTTAAACATTTTAATTTAAATGTTCATTACGTCAGACAGACAGTGATCAAATCGTTATACGATGATCTACGCATATATATATATATATATAGTGTGTGTGTGTGTTAAGGCAGTAGCATTTAAATGGCTCACTTTAATTCTTTA
This sequence comes from Euprymna scolopes, assembly GCF_053919585.1. Classification (NCBI taxonomy): domain Eukaryota; kingdom Metazoa; phylum Mollusca; class Cephalopoda; order Sepiida; family Sepiolidae; genus Euprymna; species Euprymna scolopes. The sequence goes on from NC_136508.1 coordinate 98,800,259, forward strand.
AGCTATAATCGAAACCAAAACAAAAACTTATGAAGAATTCTTGAAAAAAATCATTTATAAAATAAATAGATTACTAAGGTGCCATCAGCTTAAATCGAAACCGAAACCGAGACTTCTGAAGAAATCTTGATGAGATTATTTTTTTAAATAGATCATTTGAGTCTCATTAGCTATAATCGAAACCGAAACCAACACTTACGAGGAATTCTTGATATAATTATTTATAACAAAATAGATGACTTAATTGCCATTTGCTATAATCGACACCGAAAACAAAATTATGACGAATTCTTGGTAAAATTATTTTTTTTTTTACTAAGTCATACCACTTATCAAGGTTAAGGGACCACTTTATGATAAGGGTTAAAGAGTGTACAGTAGAAATTGGACAATATAGTAACCGTTAGTAATGGAAATTCGGTAAATTTGTTAACTTATATGGAACGGCTAATCAAGAACTTATTTACGTTAGACCTGAAGACAACTATATTGTATTCAACTGGAAAGCAGGAAAACGGAAGACAATTCCATAGGCGTGCAGTTCACAGAAAGAAGCTTTGTTCATGGAATTTCCGTTTAGGTTTAGGCACAGGTAAAGAGTGGGGAACGTTATTGATAGTGTTTTCTACTAGACGAGTGTTTCTTGTGAAAGTTTGACGAGGGCGGACCAGAGATTGCAGCTCAGTCGAGCACTTGCCATGAATATAAAAATAAAGCAAAGAAAAACTCGCAACATCTCTTCTGTAAGAAATAGGTTGCAAGGAAGAGAAAATGACATCCTCTACGAGGCTACGAAGTCTATTTTGAACTATATCAACGCAGGATAAGTCCTTTCTAGTAGTTCCTGTCCAGATGTGGCAACAGTACTCCATCCTTGGACGTACCTGGCTCTTATATTGATAGAGAATTGAATCAGCAGTGAGATATCTACTGGATCGATAGAAGGACCCCGCCCCCTATTTTTCCAGCGGCCTTGGGAACGGATTTAATGTATGTGTTCCATTTCAGATCAGGATTAAAGGTCAACCCCAGAGGCTTGTAAAAGCATGCGGTCTCCCCAAGACGAGAGCTTTTCTTTTTTTTTTACAGTGATCACTTATCAAGGCCCGGAAGCAACTCAGGGATAAGGGTTATTGCAAGTACATTACGTTAGTGTGGAGATTTGATGAAGTGTTTACTTAAGGGGGCGGTTCATTTTAATTGATGCCAGATGTGAATCAGAGCGTTGATAATGCAAAGATAAAAGATTGGTTTTATATGCATTAAAAGTAACAATCCACCTCTTTCCCCTATTGTACCACTTGCTCAAGTACAGGGGAAAGAGAATCTGAGAGAACTTGGCCGTTTACGGTCTTAGATATGCTACCAAAGATTTTAGTGCCATTAGCATAATGTCTACTAATGATGTAAGGATGTTATTTCGAAGATCATTAATATAGATCAGGAATAGAGTTGGACCCAGGATGGATCCCTGAGGGACTCCACCATTAATACTGTAAGCTTCTGATTTCTGCCCATCAACCAATACTCTTATGAATCTACCAGAGAGAAATTATTTAATAATTGAGAAGATATTTCCAGCTATACTGTAGCTGGAGATTTTGTGAAGTAAACATTTATGCCATACTTTATCAAAGGCCTTTCATATTTCAAGGGCAATTGCCATAGAAACGTAGTCTCCGTCGAGAGATTCGCTTATCCCATGAGGTATAACTGTAAGCACATCTTCTGTAGATCTAGCAGAACGGAGACCATATTGCGTGTCACAAAGAAGGCTATTTTTGCTGAGATGGTTGATTACTTCTCTATTTAACACAGATTACAGGAACTTACTCATGACGCACAGGCGACTTATTGGCCTACTGAAAGGGGGATGAGCGATCCCCTGAATTCTTAAATACAGGGCATACTGTTGAGATTTTCCAGGGATAAGGGAAGCTATTATCCCTAAGATAACGGTTAAATAGTTTTGTAAGTATGGGCGCAAGTTCTGGTTGTAGTCTTTTGAGTACTATAATTGGAATACCGTCAAGGTCGGTTGCTTCACTAGAATCAAGATTTTTGATTAGCTTGACAGCATAACGTTCATATATTTGTATATCATATAGCGTGTTTTCTGATAAGGATGACATATTGGGATTGGCGGCCTAAGTCGAAAGGGTAGAATTAGCTGCAACGTTCTTGGCAAAGAGTTTGGCTTTTGTCTGATGCTGACGAGATTACCTCAGGTCTATTGATGATAGTTAGGATACAGCACCCGCTTCTGTTCAGGATTCTGTTTGCTATTTGTCAAACTGGTGGGAACCAAGCCACTGCTCAGCTACTTTTGACTTTACCGACTGATCATACAGATCTCCTGCGTTCTTTATTACTTTTTTACATTAATCTCTGGCAGTCATGAAAACGGCTCTAGTCTCAGTACAACTGTTATATTGGAAGCAATGGAAAAGATGATTTTTGTGAGCAATGACAACAGCACAATCTGGAGAGAACCACGGCTGGCTATTAGGTTTTTGCTGGAACTTGTTCGAGGGTATGAAACGGTCTATACATACAATTAACAATTCCGTCAGATCTGATACTATCGAGGACACATCCTTTTTAAACATGGAACGCAGAGGTAGATCTGATATAAATGTACGGAAACTATCCCAGTCAGCCATAGAGCATCGATATAATGTACGATGGATAGGTACATATGAGGACTTATTACATTTCCTTTTTATTTTAATTGATAAAACAGAGTGGTCGGACAAGTGGAGACAGAACAGAAGCTTAACACAGTTCAGGGCAAGTTGTAAGAAAAAAGTCTAGGAGATTGGCATACTGGCCGTCAGTATGGGACACACAGCTGGGTTCGTGAACAATCTGAGTGAGGTCATAAGCAATGGAGAAATAATGACAGAACCTTCCCTCGTCATCGGTCTTGTTTGAGTGAGTTAACCATTCCACATTGTGAACATTGTCTCCATAGATATGGATATTAGCTGAAGGATAAGCAGATAGGACTTGTTCAATTTTCTCATATATGCTTTTAAATATAGTAACTCCGCTGTTGTGGGGGCGATAGAGAGTAAATATAAATGTATTAGTTTAAGCGAGTGCAGCCCGGAAGCACATATAGGGTAAGTAAGGTTCTTCTTTGGAGATGTCCCTATCACATGGAAAGCTACCTTTTATATTTATTATACATTGTTAGGAATCGTTAATAAATTTATAAACTTTATTACACGAAATAAAAGTACATAACAATCAAACGACACGCATAAAATAACACACATGTTATCGTATTAATATTTAGAACCCATTCGCAATTATGAATTTTAGGAATCGTTAATAAATGCGAACATTAACATAACTATCATCACATCGTATGAATTCAAAGATTCTATCGTTGACATTGGTTTCCCTGGTATTTGTCTTGTCATCTTTATTTCTAGAATAATAGCGGGACCTTAGGGGATAGACAAGAAAATACTGTCACACATATAAAGTGGAATGAACTATATTAGAAATTAGAACATCCAGGTTATCAGTCCGTGTCATCAACCACTAAACAATCGCAACACCACAAAACAATCAGGGGCCCTGTCGGTGGGGCATTAGAATACGACGACTGCCCCCCTGCAGAGGGTAAAAGTCCCTCAATGGGCGACCTGGATATAACCTTAAACTATATCAAGTGGTGAGGCCCCAGCTTGTGGGCTTTGGGGAGTGTGGAGCCACCACCATTGCTCCCAGGTCAACTCTGACTCGGAGTGGTAGTACTTGTTAGGGTCCCAACTATGGGTTAAATAGAAACTGACGTGAAAACAACAAATATATTCTATTAACAAAAATGTCGTCAAAATATTTGGATTCGGCATTAAATAACCCGAAGAGGGTTGATGTACCGTAAAAAAAAATACAACCAACCAACAAAATAATCAGAAAATGATCGGAATCGAAAAATAATAAGAGCAAAATCGAGTAACCTCATTTCCACATTAATAAATCTCAGGAGGTTTCGGTGAAGAGACCGATAAAAACCAATATTGAAATTTTGATAAAAATATCTAAGTCGACCATCTTATGAAAATATTTTTAAAAAAATTATATTTAAAATAAAGATAAAATTATACAAATAGAAAAGTTTTTATTTTATTTTAAATGTGAATAACTACATTATATAATGCGATAAATTCGGCGTTGAAATACTTTTTGTAAGAATCCGTATATTTATATACACAATAATGTTTCAGAGCAATCGATGTTGAAATAGTGTACAACGAGGTATATATATATATATATATATATATATATATATATATATATATATATATATATATATATATAACTACTTCATTTACTCACACAAAATTAATATACGAAAGTATAGATTTATGCGTAAACTTAAAGTATTTACTTCAAAAGTGCTCAATACCTAGGTAGAGCTAATACTTAGCTCCTGAAACAGTTGAGCACTCTCCAAAGAATTTATTTCACTACATTAAAAATAGATATGGAAAGAGTTAATTTCGAAACATCGCTAAAAAACATCCCCACATCCAGCAAGCATAGCTATATTACTAAATTAATAAAAAAAAAACAGATGAACTAATACGCCGAATACGATGGCGAGCAAATTTCCTCTTTAAAAATGAAAACGTAAACAATAAATAATCGTATGGTATTAAAACCCTTAAAAATGCGAAAACAGTAGGCCGTTTGATAAACTTCGAAAATGACCTGTTAAACGTAATTAAAAACTTAGAATTCAACAATCAACCTAACAATTTCCAACGGAAACTACACAAAATCGTTAGAAACATAAACAACTCTAATAAAATCTTTGTAAAAGCAGATAAAACAAGAAACTTTTATAAAATAGATAAGCAAGAATATAACAAACTAATCACAGAAAACATTACAATAAACTACAAAAAGTAGACACAAACGAAAGCGACTACATAGATATAATAAATAGTGAAAGTAAACAAATTACCCATGATTTAAAAATTAGCGGTAAAATTGGAAAATTCAAACCTAGAGAGGCATACATTTTGCTTAAAGACCACAAAAGGGACTTTGATAATAATCCCAGGACCCAGAAACCAGAAATAGGTAGAATTATCAAAACTATTCTCTCTAGAGTAAACAAATAAATAAAACAAGACCTAGAACTAAACAAGTGGGCAAATGCTACCGAAGTAATCACCTGGTTTTAAAAATATAGAAAACAAAGATAAATGTGCGTTTATACAGTTTGACATCATAGACATTTATCCCTCGATATCCGAAGAACTTTTTAACACTGTCCTAGAATTTGCCGAGGAATACACTGATGTATTCTCGGAAGAAATCAACATCGTTAAAACATGTAGAAGAAGTTCTAATAAATAACAATAAATATATTCTTTTGAAAGTGCTCGACTGTTTTAGGAGCTAAGTGTAACTGTAGAAAAGTATAAATGTAGAAACTCAGTTCTAATAAGTAACAATAACCAATGGATAAAAACAAAAATGAAAAATTCGTTTGATTTGGCGATGGGTGCCAGGGATTCTGCAGAGGCATCGGATCTTGTGGGAGTGTTCATTCTATATACCCTCACAAGCATAATCGATACTACGGATATCGGCCTATATAGAGATGACGGACAAGCTATAATAAAAAAACTCCAACAAAGTCAAGGGAGAAAACTTTAAGAAAATCATACACAAGAGAATGAAAAAATTAGGCCTAAAAGCAGACGTATCAGCTAACATAAAAATAACAAACTTCCTGGACGTCACGTTCAACTTAGATAAAAACACATAGGAACAATACTTAAAAGATAACACTACTCCAATTTACGTAAACCCTAAGTCCAATCACCCACCATCAATTATAAAACACATTCCTAACTCGATCGTAAGTAGACTCAGCAATAACTCAAGCGATGAAAATGCATTTAACAGGTCAACCAATATCTACGAAACAGCCCTAAAAAATTTGTGGATACAAAAATATAGATATCAAATATAAGCAACAAAACACCAACAACTATAATAAAATCAAAAATAAAAGAAAAAGAACTATAATTTTGTATACGGCCCAATACAACCAAATGTTACAAACAAAACTTGGCAAGAAATTTCTAGATCTTATTGAAAAACACTTTCCCGCAACCAACCCCTTATACAAAATCTTCAATAAAAATACATCAAAATTATCCTACAGTTTTTGCGAAAATTTAGAGATGATAATTAATGCACATAATAACAAAATATTAAATAAAAACAATGTAAACAACCACAAAATAAACAATAAAAAGTAGACACCATGACAAAAATAAAACTAACACTCGCAGAATTTATAATAACAATAATAATAATGACAACAATTGTAGAAGTGTAAGCCACTTTGAGCTTCAGATTGTTCGCTGTTACACACAAGTCCTGGTAGGTGACTTGTTTGTAGTAGACAGTTCCACGGAAGAAAATATTCTTACCGTGTCGAAACCCGGGAAAGAACATGTGAAATTGCACCAGAAAAGGTTTTATATTTATGAAGCAATTCTGGTTTCTGATTGGTTTTTAGCGGAACGTGAATTAATTTGATTCGTCAGTTCTTAGCAACATCGTTTAAAAATAGAATCGTCCGACTGTGTGGGATAATACCCCATTATAGTAAAAAATATTGCAAAAACTACAACAACAACAACAACAATAATAATAATAATAATAATAATAATAACAAACCGACCGTGAACAAGAACAACCATACCATAAATAAAAATACTAATAACGAACAAGATAAATGCAACTGTAGACACCGCACACTTTGCCCAGCTCAAAATAAATGTCTAACTAAAAGCGTAGTTTATCAGGCAACAATGTTTGCGATAGAAAACCCGAATAACAAGAAATATTACGTAGGCATGCCTTCCTTAGACTTCAAAACCCGATACTATGACCACAAATTACATTCAAAAACAAAAAACACCGTATAAAAACAACACTAGCGAATAAATACTGGAGGCATAAAGAAAGCGGACATTCGCCGGTAGTCGAATTGAAAATAATAAGACAAGCTACCACGTGTAGGCATTTAGACGACCCATGTTAATTATGCCTTCATGAAAAATTTGAAATCCTGTACTTTAAAGAACCCCAAAATCTATTACACTATAGAAGAGAAATAGCAAATAACTGTGTTCACAACATAAAACATACTCTAGGATAGCGATACAAAATAGTTTTGAAACTTACAATAACAATAGAAAATAAACAAATAAATAAATAAAATAAACATGAATATACATAAACGATCACAAATATATGTATGTATGTATATATATATATGTATATATATGTGCATATATGTATGTACCCATATATATATATATATATATATATATATATATATATATATATATATATATATATATATATAAGGAAATGTCTGCCTCAACCCACTAAACTAGTTTTAAAACAGATCCTTTGTTTGATACAATGCATGCTCATTGGCTGATAGGAAGGGGCGCGGTGGATACTAGAAAGCTGATTCGCTTACTAAAATCTTCAACAAAAGAGGACCAGAAAAACACGATGAACAACCACATAATTTGCGCATAAGCCTGACGAATCCTAGAGTGGATGAAAGGCCGAATATTAAGTGTACCTTTATTGACATATATATTTTATAAATTACTACATATATATATATATATATATATATATATATATATATATATATATATATATACATACTACAAGGTGCACTTTAAATATTTTAAATTTTACATAAAGGGTATTCAGGCATAGGGCAAGCTTTTAATCGGATTTTGGACAAAGATTTGCCATCCAGGGATCAAAGTTGAAAAGATTTGACCTTTGTGGTCTCTAGAAAACGATTCAGCAAATTTTTGGTCTAAACATTTAAAATTTTATATAAAGGGCATTCAGAGACCCGACATGCTTTTAAATAAGATTTCGGGGGAAAATGTGGGAGCCAAGAGCTCTAACTGTAAAGAGTTGTCCTTTGCACACTTTAACAAACTCCTGTTCTTATTTTGTGTCTAAACACTTGAACTTCTAGTGTTACATGATAAGGGCTGTCCCCTTTTCATGTAAGTATAGAAATAGAGAGATATAGTTAAAATTAAAATAGAATAGACGAAATTCGAACCTCGTAATTAAGGTGTAGAAATAGATTACGAGAGAGAATTAGCAAATGGAATGTAAAAAAAAAACGAGCTTAGAGATAAAATAGTTTTAAGAAAAGAATTAGCCTTGTTAATTCTCTTATGAAAGTTCAATTGAAGAATGCAACTATAAGGTAATTTAATAAACATGTTTTTAACATATTGGAAATATAGGTTACTTGGAATATAGGTTAACATTCCTTTTGTAAACAAAGGAAAAGGTTTTGGACACGCATTTCCAGAACACGTGAAAGAAGACACATGTTTTAACATGTGTATGACGTCATGGAAAATCGAAAGTTCTCGATATAGTTAGAAACTTTTGAGTTAAGCGAATAGAAACTGAGGGAGAGTCTGAGAGAAAGTCTGAAGACGACAGACGGCACTCCAGACATGGCATTCGAACGTCTAGAAGCAAGACGGTCACCTTTGAAACTTAGTCTGTGAAACTTGAATTCTGGACTATGAAAACCACGACCGTTCGGGAGAAGAAATACACCCATAATGTGTTTTTATAAACGTCGTCTTTGTGTTTTAATTCTACCAAAAGGTAAAGTGAAAATTGTCATTATATGTCTTGTATATGATGTGTTTTAAAATCTCTTTACATACACAATATCTCCTCACTCAAAGAGCTTATACACTTCTATGTATGAACGTTTTATATATATGAATCGCTTCATAACGCGAACACCGCACTCAACAACATCTCTCTTTATAACCCTCTTTTAATAAGGCTCTTAACAAAAACATCCCTTCCACCAACATCACTCTTAATAAGACTCTCTAAGAATCTAAGAACCTCTTCTAATAATGAAACAATATATAAAAAATAAAATTTTGAGCCGAAAGCGACCAGACCATCCAGCAAGGGTGGGTTTAAAAAAAAAGAACTTCGGTTACCACGAGAAAAAAGAAGCACAACGTTTTAAAAGGGTCCAAGATAATTAAAAAAAATAATACCACGAAAACAAAACATCACATGATCACAGAAATGCGAAATAAAGAGGGGAAAAAATGAACACACACGCACACAGAAATCTAAAGTTTACAAGAAAATATTAAAAAAAGGCCGATATGCCGTAATGAATGATAAACGGATACGGCCAGTTAAAAAAAAAAAACAACCCACGAATATTTCATTCATAAAAAAAATAAAAACAAGGCCAAAAATTCTTGAATACGGCCGCACACAAATAGAAAATAAGACGGCGTGTCATTCATAAGAATGTGCGTTAATGTCTGAATTGTTTAGATTTAAAACTGTCAATCATAATATATAACAATTTATGTCAAAAGTGGAAAGTACTTTAAAAATTCTCGAGTATTAAAAAATAAATAAATAAAAAAAAATACACTATAGAAAAAAAGAAGGATGCAGAAATTAAAATCCAAATTCTGCTCATTGTGAATATTTTCGGCGTTTTAGTGTGTTTTGACTGTTCTGGTCTTTGAAAGGGGAACAATTTTTGTTTTCTGTTAACGGACCTTTGAAATGTATAATGTTACGATTTTTTGCTGTTATTTTGTTGCAAAATGTTTAAATGTATTAAGGTATTGTCTTTTGAAAATGTGTTGATGTTGAACTATATTGTAAGTTTCTACTTAATGTAAATGTTATTGTTTTCACAGCAGGAATTCAAAGTCATCAGTAAATATATATTAGATTTAAACAGTACAGGAGAAAATAAAACTATTTCAGACATATGGTTTGCTTAAATATTCAGTTAGAATTTTAGAAGGGGGGCAAGAATTAAAATTACGTAAACGGGTATTTAGAGAGTTTTTAGATGTGATAAGCCGTAAGAAAGATGTTTTTTTTTTTGCATTCGGTTTTTTTTTTAGAGATCCTATAATTTTTTTCCAAGAAAAGTGACTTGGTAGGGATTGATAAGCACAAGATGTGCCCCTATTCGAAAAATTTGGGAACCTGTGTTAAGTAAGTGCTTAAAATAAGCTGGTCGCACGTAATGACTCCAAGCAAGTGGTAAGACTTGGCTTAATTAATAAACAAACGTTGGAAAGAATACAAAACTTCTTAAGGGGACCAGTAAACCGATGATAAGTAGTCCCGAGGCAATCACATATAGTTTAATGACGTGAGAGACGGGTAGAAATATACCGTAGAGTTCGTAAGAAAGATATAACCTTGTATTTTTTTAGAGACGCATGAATCTGGGATATATCTGCTGGATCTTGAAGCTCTGGTGAGAGAAAAGAAAAATCACAAAAAAAAAATCGGGCTATTAGATAGAATTTAGTGCGCAATTAAGGTGCTGTGGCAGAAAAGGTGGTAGTTAGGGGTGATATGTCAAAATCTCCGTCGAAGTTTCAAGAATCCAAGCGAGGAAATCCGAGTGATTCAGTATGAGAGAAAAAAGGTATATCTTGATAGCTAAAGCCAACGAAGAAGATTGATTATGAGCTTTGGTATGCCCCGTATAAGATAGTTATAGAATAAAAAAACAAAGCCATCTTTGATAAAACTAACCATGCGGAAAGAGACGATCAGGACACTTTTGGGACGAAGGGAGTCGTCCATTTCGAGAAAGGTGGACACCTCTTGTCTACGGCATATGGGTGGCTGGAAAGTAGCTGATGGTAATAATAGGTAAAGACCCTACACCCAAAAATTAAATGTCAAGAAGATCAGAAAGGTTCTGATCTTATAAAAATATAATAATTGTGAACTCGGCCGAGGAGGGCTGACTGAAAGATATTTTTTTTATTAGCCTGATCTTTCCTAGCCGAGTGGTTGTGTAAATGTAGAAAAAAGGATATTAAATTTAAAAATGCATACATTTGATTTGTGAAATATGGAAGGGATGGATGTTACATGATAAGGGATGTCACCGTTTCATGTCAGTATAGAAATAGAGAGATTTAGTTAAAATTAAAAGGAAATAGAATAGACGAAATTCGAACCTCGTAATTTAGGTTTAGAAATAGATTACGAGAGAGAATTAGCAAATGGAATGTGAAAAACAAATCATTGTTTAGCTTAGAGATAAAATAGTTTTAAGAAAAGAATGTGCATTGTCAATTCTCTGATGAAAATTTAATTGAAGTATGCAACTATAAGATAATTTAATAAACGTGTTTTAACATATTGGAAATATAGGTTACTGGGAATATTGGTTAACATTCCTTTTATAAACAAAGGAAAAGGTTTTGGGCACGCATTTCCTACACACGTGAAAGAAGACACATTTTTAATCATGTGTATGACGTCATGGAAAATGGGAAGTTCTCGGTATAGTTAAGCGAAGAGAAACTGAGGGAGAGTGTGAGAGAGAGTCTGAGGACGACAGACGACACCCCAGACATGGGATTCGAACGTCTCGAAGAAAGGCGGTCACCTTTGAAACTTAGACTGTAAAACTTGAATACTTGACTATGAAAATCTCGACCGGTCGGGAGAAGAAATACACTCATCATGTGGTTTTATAAACGTCATTTTTGTGTTGTAATTCTACTAAAAGGTAAAGTGAAAATTGTCATTATATGCCTTGTATATCATGTGTTTTAAAATGTCTTTACATACACAATATCTCCTTACTCCAAGAGCTTATACACTTCTAAATATGAACATTTTATATATATGAATCGCTTCATAACACAAACACACAACATCACTTGTAATAACTCTCTCCTCATAAGACTCTCTAACATGCACTTTTAATAACAACAATAACAACAACAACAAGAAAAGAATAATCATAATAATAATAGTGAAACGTAACACTAGACGTGGGTTACAGAGACATGAGTCAAACTTTTATATATATATATATATATATATATATATATATATATATATATATATATATATATATATATATATATATATTGATTTAAAAGTTAGGAGGGTTTTTTGAAGCATGAAAAACGATGTCATTTTTGTATTTAATATTTTCATTGTTATTTTTTATATTTCGAGCGGACCTTCGCTCTTGGTCACAAAAAAGTATCTAATAAATAATTATATATATAAATATATAAATATATATATATATATATATATATATATATATATATATATATATATATATATATCCACATAAAGTTATGAACAGTTCGTAGGACCGAGCGAAACTGACCTGAACGGCTAGCATTTTTTATAATATATATATACATATATATGTATAATATGTCTATAATATATATATATATATATACATATATATATATACATATATATATATATATATATATATATATATATATATATATATTGCATTTAATCTACCTATATCTAAAAATTAAAGACATGTTTGCAAAGATATGTAATATATTACATGCTATTCAACCGTTATCCGGAAAATATATAGAAAAAAAAATAATAACGAAGATTATAGCTGTAGATTAAAAAAAAAAAAATTGTATTCTGTAATTGTGTTAGAATCGAGAAAATATTATATCGTCCCATCACTGATTAGAACTATTGTTTTATCTTTCCATTGCTGGGGTGGACAAATGAACTTTGGTATCTTTTTTTTTTCAAATGCGGAGAAATTGTCTTTTTACATCACGAATCTGAAAATAAAAAAGAAAGACTTCTGACTTATGATTACACTAGCAGCTCGCTGGCTTTGTCGAGTCATATAATACGCATATATTATAGTTTATTTACAAACATAAACCGGCATATGTGAATGCGGGTATTATCTTTTTTCTAAACAGTTAGCTACTTGTAAGAAAACATACTCCAGCTGAGTGCGAAATTAAATCCTAAAGACTGTGAGTGAAGTGCGCTAACCATTAGACCAGCGTGACGCGCCTTTTAAAATGTGTTTTAAAACTACTTATTCTTTACATAAGTAATATGTAATAACACCTATTCACGCACGCGTATTTTTGGAATAGATAGCAAACAGAAAAAAATCCGATGACTCGTACCTACCAATTTTTCAACTTTTACCCCTTAGCAACCCTTTGTCCGGACGAAAACGAAGTAAAAAGTTTCCCACATTTTGAATACCCGGTATACTAAATTTCAAGTGTTGATAAAAAATCTCACTTTTATTCATATATAGCTTCTTTTTTTTTAACTTTCTTGTGTAAAAATTTAAACCGTATGACATAGGTTAGGTATGAATTATTATAAAGTTTGAAAACAATATAGACATATATGTCTGTCTGTCCGTTCGGGTGTGTTTTCGTATTCAAATTTATTACCAGCCGAGGATACTCATATAATTGAATATAATAATATGCATTCCAACTGTTCACAACTATATAACCATCGGGATAAGAAAGAGAACAATAATCCATGTAAATTCCAGCATAGAACTTGTAAAGTTCATTATGGTCATTTCGAACGCATCCATCATCATTTTGCTGTGTCTAAAAAAATAGTCCTTTGGCCAGTAAAAGACCTTTACTCGATTCTCTCTCTCTCTCTCTTTCTCTCTCTGCTCTATTCATGAGGCTAAATATGACGCGAGAGCGGGATTATTAATGGAAAAATGATCGGAGGTGTACAGTTGATCCGGTTCTTTTTTGTATTACGCTGAGGTCAGGTGGAAATAATTGTTCACTCTCGTTGGACTATGTGCTCATTAAGGCAAATCCAAAGCTATGTCTTTGTGTACTAGTTTAAAGACCATGTCTTTATGCACTATGTTAAAGACTATGTCTTTACGTACTATTTTAAAGACCATATCTTTTTGTATTATTTTTAAGACCATGTCTTTATGTACTATTTTAAAGACCATGTGTTTATGTATTATTTTAAAGACTATGCCTTTATGTACTATTTTAAAGACCATGTGTTTATGTACTATTTTTAAGACCGTGTGTGTATGTACTATTTTAAAGACTATGTGTTTATGTACTATTTTAAGACCATGTCTTTATGTACTATTTTAAAGATCATGTCTTTATGTACTATTTTAAAGACCATGTGTTTATGTACTATTTTAAAGACCATGTCTTTGTGTACTATTTTAAAGACCATGTCTTTATGTACTATTTCAAAGACCAGGTCTGCATGTACTATTTTAAAGACCATGTCTTTGTGTACTATTTTAAAGATCATGTCTTTAAGTACTATTTTAAAGACCATGTCTTGATGTAGTATTTTAAATATCACGTCTTTATGTACTATTTTAAAGACCATGCGTTTATCTACTATTTTAAAGATCATGTCTTTATGTACTATTTTAATGACTATGTTTTTATCTACTATTTTAAAGACCATGTCTTTATGTACTATTTTAAAGACCATCTCTTTCTGTACTATTTTAAAGATCATACCTCTACGTACTATTTTAAAGATCATGTCGTTATGTAGTTTTTTAAAGACCATGTCTTTATGTACTATTTTAAAGACCATGTCTCGCTCTATTTAATCATTAAAAGTACAATCGTGTACAAAAAAGTATGTCTTCCCTTCAGAACATTTAACACAAGATGGAAAAACAGCAAATGCGTACAAATTTTTACTTTTAATTAAAGCTATTACCAAATAAAAGCTGCTGAAAAGCTCGCG
>NC_136508.1:98819916-98872416 GCF_053919585.1 Euprymna scolopes
TTTTCATTCATATTCGGCCTCTTCTTTATTTTCTTTTTCATTTTTTTTTGTTTTTTTTCTCTGTACTTTCTTTTTTCTTTCTGCGGACGAAATGTCTGCTAAGGAAAAGAATAAAACCATTAATGACTCCTCTGCCAATAACATCTGCCGAAAAACTCCATTCTGCAGAACAAACAATTCCTGGGGTTAAACAGATTTAACCCAAAAGAAAAAATAAATTGCATTGTCAGAAGATGATAATTCTATACGTCATCTAATTTGGAATTAAATTACCGATAAAAATATTTTTAATAGTTGTCAGTATCAATTTTAGGTGTTTTTCTCAATCGATAATATTCTAGTATATATATATATATATATATATATATATATATATATATATATATATATATATATATATATATAGTCTTGTAGCATTCCGAATTTTATTGGGTTTATATTATTCGGTAATCGTTCATATACCAATAAATTTTAAGCGAAAAAGAGATGACTTACACTGTAAGCTAAAAATATTATCGCATTTCATAATTGAGCATTCATATATTGTTTTACCAAAATCAAGACTTCAAAGAATAGGTTGATAGCTTCATTGTTAATTACAATTGTTTCAAGACTATTCGGACAAATTCAAACATTATGTCGTTTGAAAATTTTCACAAGAACAGCCTTTCATCAGACTTATTGAATAAAAACACTTTAACTATAAGACATTATGGAAACCATTCCCCTTCTGAAGAAATGAAAACACGCGAAAATAGTTTTACCTATACCGCATACTTTCTAAGAATGTTTTAAAGAAAAAAAATCTTTGGAAGGGTGCGGTATAGGTAAAACTATTTTCTTTTGTTTTCTAAAACTATAAACTTAAACTATATCCGATAGTGAGGCTCAGCTTGAGGCATTTGGGAAGTGTGGAGCCATACTTTAATTGCCATTGTTCTCAGATAAACTCTGACCCCTACTATGGGTTAAATAGAACCCGACTTGCAAAAAGAATTTATATATATGTATATATATATATATATATATATATATGTGTGGGGGGGTTCTATTAAAAACTCTTACAAAATAACTGGATTCGGCATTAAATAACCCGTGAAGGTTGATATGCCGCAAAAAAACCAACAACCAACCAACAAACAAACATAAACATAAACATAATAAATTCCGCAGCCAAACAACGTCGCAGCTCACAAGAGCCATGACAGTCAAAGAACCGGAAGTCAAGACTCGAGTTTAACCCTCATTTGGGCTCATCAGTTAGACACATCCGAACTCAGAATTCGAAACCCGAGCCTCTTGCATGCAAGGCAAACACCCTACCAACTGAGCAAACGCCCTTAACACAGAAATTTCTATTAACCAACACAGATCAAGCAAGACGCGTCGAAATCCGACTGTGAAATGAACCTACTTCGTCTCAACAAGGGACGAGGTCATCCAACCAGCAATAACCCCAAGCTGATGTCTCACAAGTAGGAGTTTTAACTCGAAAGGACGATGCCATCCAGCAATGCTAACCAAGCGAGCAACTTATGATAGGATTTTCAGAATGTGAGAGATTGTATATAATAATATTGAGAGACTGTATATAATATATATATATATATATATATATATATATATATATATATATATATATATATATATATATATATATATGAGCGGTGGAAAGATTTCAAAATTTTACCCGATTTTTGAGGTTCCCTTATTTATCATTAAAATACAAAAAACTATTTTCCAAACGTATAAATCAACTTGTGTGGAAGACTATTTATTTTAAATGTCCTGGTAGTTGAAATATATATATATATATATATATATATATATATATATATATATATATATATATATATATATATGTATGTATGTATGTACAGCATTAAAACGTTGACATACACCCGGACGTTTGCTTAGTACATCCGGACATTCACCGATCCAGGAAAAATTTGCTCGACAATAAATTGTGTGAAGATACATATTCTGATTGTCGATTTCAAACATTTACTGATTATTTCGGAGGCATTGCGTGTTATGATGCGTAAGCCCTTGCTCTGTTAGTAGTAAGAGCTTTCTCGCGAGTTTGAATTATTTAAAGAGGTCATACATATATATATATATATATATATATATATATATATATTTTAGACCTCTTCAAAATTGACCTTTTTCTTCAAACATATGGTAACTGATATTATTCCTATTCTCCAAGGTCTAAATTAGCTAAATATACCAGTTATTGTGATCTTGGACCTTGGCTATGCCTGCCTCAAGAGCCATGTAATTTTATTGTTGACGTTTTTCAAAAACGCTGCAAAATATGGAATATTATGTCCTTATTTTCATTGTAGCTTTCCAGAGGTTGATGCTATAGCATTGAAAGTAGTTCCAAATGAAAGCTAATAAAATCTTCTTACATATGGTAGTAAGCACAATAAAACACATGAACACCTGTGTAAATTTTAACTAATTTTAAAGCACTAACAGCTGGGACACTACAAAAAATCAGTTTGGTAGTATGGTAGCACTGCACCGACACATATATTGCATAAGAAACTGTTAGATAGGATGTTACTAATACATGTATTATCACTTGTTCAATGTGGCTTTTTTGAAACTGTCAATTTTTTTCCTGTGGTACTCCACAACTTGTATTAAGCAGCTTTTTTGCTCTGGGCACTTGTGATCTGAGTTGCAAAGTCACTCATTAGTTTTACACCTCTCTCTGCCACATCATTGGTCACTTTAACTGACCTCACAAACTTCTGTACATTCCTGTAGCTGTCATTGTCTTTCCATGTGTCAGCAGGAGTAGTGAGCCAGTCACATTTCACTCGAAGAGCATCAAACAGAAAGTGAGACCCTGGGTCTACCAGGTCTGTGAGAACTGTAGCTGCATTGATTACAGGAAACGCTTGCCTTTCCTGTAACTCTCAGGTTTCTCTGTTTCTGACAGCTTGACTGCGAGCTTCTCTTTTGCAGACTTGGTCATGCTGGCATGTGAACTGAACAAGGTGAATGGCACGAGTTCCTGAGTCAGATACCAGCGGTGGTTGTTCATTTTCATGAGAACAGAGGTTGCCAGTTCATAGTCATACTGCTTGTATTGCAGCATGTTCTTCATAAGCTAGAGGTCATGGATAGAGGCATCAGCTGCAGATATGGTGGTACCCCAGTGGCTGGTGTAGAATAAGGCCAGGAATTTGTTCATCATCTCCAGCTTGAAGATAGCGTCCGTGATGTATTTTAGTTCCTTGGAAAACATGAGCATCTTCATACAGTAAATGTTCCTGGCCGTCCAGCGGGCTTGGTGAATGGCACCTTGCTTGGCCCAGTGGATACCTCGAGGAGGTTCCTCACCAAGCAGGATCAGGCACAGCTCTGTCACCAGTCTGTAATATTCCCTCGGACTTGCTTCCTCAAGGAAATTGCTTAAGACTGCAATTATGCTTGTCTTGTCTTCTTCTGTTTCAGGTCTTGTTCAACTAGGCCCATAACTCTTGGGCAACCCTTAACCAACTAGTCCCACTCTTCTTTCACATTGCTGAACATTGGGTTGTCAGGACTCTTGACCTTGCTGAAAACAGCTTCCCATACACTTCCAATTATTACCTCTCATATGTGATGGCGATAAGCGAAGTAGAATACCTTTTTGCCTAGTTTTTCTTCAATAAGCTTCGCTGCACCATTGCTGATGCCACTGTTGCTTGCTGTGGTATCAAATACTTAGCCTACAATGTTGTCTGTGAGACCTTCTATAAGTTCCAATGTAGCATTACACTGTTGGATTCCTGTGGAACTTTATATGAAGGGCACACCAAGCAGCTTCCCTTCTTCATACTGTGGAGTACCAGAGACGAGCACTGCAAGACTTTCCACTGGGTATATTTCATCAAGAACATCCCGTAGAAGTTTTCCATCCCAGTGTACTGTGCAGTAATGTGGCGGACTTTCCTTGAAGTTATTCATGTAACTTTGGCACAAGTTATGACCAGTGTTTATCCTATTTCGTCTTGTAGTAGAGGCTGATATAACAAAGTCATCAAGATCTGCGCATCCTGCCTTCAGCACTGCAGACACCATGGCTGTAGTCTGGTTGTCAGAAAGTGACAACTGATCTGCAGTGCTACAAATCTCGTCACTGGTCATAACTAAGTGTGGAAAGTGTAAGGTTATCGTACTTGGTTTTGATGAACAGCTTGGTGTTGTCTTAGTGTATTCTGAACCCTCACTAGTACCAGAGCCTTCACTGTTCTCTGGGTCTTCATCACTTGAAATTTTCCCAACTTCTGCTGCTGCAGCAGTCACTGATGATAACACTCTCTCTTCTCTTTCTTCTCGGAAGCGTTTCTCTCTAGAATTATTATCAAACACCTTATCATGACCTGACATGTGTGACAGGCGAGTTTTCTTTTGGTCCAAGTAGAAATTGACGTCCTCTTCCTTGGTCTTCTTTGTGAGAAGCCTGTTGCTTCTTATCTCCTTCACAACATCCTTTGCTCCAATATCAAATAAGGTGTCTAAGTCCTTCAGGAAGTTAGCTCGTTTCTCTTCCTCTGATTTGTTATTTCTTCCCTTGTTTTTAACAATTTTCCTGTACTTTTCATTGAGGATCATGAAACGGTTGACTGCATTTGGTCTAGTTAGTGTTTTAATCCTTGCCATATTCCAGAATAGCAAAACGCCATCCACTGTATCATGGGCTAAATACCTATTGTCACTGTTGGGATTATCATTCCTCAAATGCAGGAAATACTGGAACACCTGGCGATTAGTAGGAAGTTGAGAGCCCCTGATGCTGGAGCTGGGTTACCCAATGAGATACACATCACTGAATGACCTTGTGGCAGGAGTTGCCACCTTTCTTCTCTTTTCAGTTGGTTCACCCCGTTCACTTGTATCGCTGACCACTTTCCCACAGCGTAGTTGTATTCCAGATGCCATGTTGTCAGCAGTTCACAAATCTTAACAAATCAGCTTTAACTTACAACCTGAAATGAAGAGATAAACCATACTTAGTGATAATACATTATATACATGCATTAAGAGTAACATTTTTGAGATAAAGTTATGTATTATATGATGGCATCCTTTCCAAGCACAAAAATATATATGTTTGTGCATTACAATTAATTAGAGTTTACACTAGTGTTCATGTGTTTACGACCATATGCAAGTAGATTTTATTAGCTTTCATTTGGTATCACTTTCAATGCTATAGCATCAATCTCTGGAAAGCTACAATTAAAATTAGGACATAATATCCCAAATTTTGCAACGTTTTTGAAAAAACGTCAACAATAAAATTACATGGCTCTTGAGGCAGGCATAGCCAAAGTCCAAGATCACAATATCTGGTATATTTTATTAGCTTTCATTTGGTATCACTTTCAATGCTATAGCATCAATCTCTGGAAAGCTACAATAAAAATTAGGACATAATATCCCAAATTTTGCAACGTTTTGGAAAAAACGTCAACAATAAAATTACATGGCTCTTGAGGCAGGCATAGCCAAAGTCCAAGATCACAATATCTGGTATATTTAGCTAATATAGACCTTGGAGAATGGGAATAATATCAGTTTCCATATGTTTGAAGAAAAAGGTCAATTTTGAAGAGGTCTAATATATATATATATATATATATATATATATATATATATATATATATACACTGTTTGTCAAATTATTAACCAGATAACATTTTTTACCAGTATCAGAAACTGTAGTTTCGCATCAGAAGCTTCGGAAATGCGAGTACTGTGAAATATTCGTACTGTTCCGCGCAATGTAAACAACTTGCCATCGTAATTGCTGAATCCGTAGTACTTGAGGTGTGTCCAATTATTAACAAGACAGTTTGTTTCGTTTATAAAATATCGAAAATGATAGGAAATTACAATCAAATTGTGAAGAACTTTGTCAATGGCCCTACAAAGGTACGTAAGAGGGATGATGAAGGTTAATCTAGAGTTGTTTGACGCCGTTCTCTACTCCAAATTAAACGAGAGGTTGTTAACAACCCTGGGCAGACAAATCGAGAAGTCATTAACCAAGGCAGATTGAAAAATGTCTCAAAAAGTACTCGATGTAGCCTTTTGAAAGAAGTAGTAAAGTGTGTTAAGTCCGTGACAAAGCCTCCATTAAAGCACCATCACATACACAACCGATTGAAATGGAAAGAGGACAATATGAACACGGATTTTCCAAAGTTTTGTTCACGAAGTGCGTGTCACTCTTGATAGCCCAAGCGGTTGGAGCAAGGGATGGGTCCTAGATGGACATCATCTTAATCAGCGTTTAAGGCGCCAACAAGGTGGTCGTTGGATAATGATTTGGGCTGGGATTATCGGAAGTACTTTTGTTTACCCATGGAGAGTCCCAGAAAGCGTAAAATTGACGTCAAATGCTTTTCTGAAAGAAGCACTTTGAACCATTGCGGAAGAAGCATAGGTTGACGTTCAGAAGAACCATTATTTTTATGCAGGATAATGCTCCCCCGCATGCAGCAAACAAAAGCAAAGAATGTTTGCAACGACTGGTATTCTCCGGGTTACAGAAGATGGAGTGCCCTGCAAATTCACCAGATTTGAACCCAATTGAGAGCCTTTGGATTATTATGAAGCGACGCCTCTATGCAAGTGGACGCTAATTTAAGAGGAAATATGAGTTGTTGGATCCTCTCCAAGAGGTATCGCGAGGAATAACTGTTGACAATATAACACATTTGACTAATTCTGTGAACCAACGTCTTGTACAAGTCATTCATAAAAAAGGATCACATATTTCCTACTAAGTATGTCAACGTAGAAATTGCTATGTAGTTATTGTGTTCTAAGCATTTTTCCTAGTTCATTTAATGCTTGAAAATTATTTCAATAAAGAAGTTATGTGTATATTGTGTTTTTTCTCAACCTCGTTAATAAGTTGACACACTGAAATCGACAGATATTATTATATTCTCCAATAGTTTCGCTAACACTACTTTAAATACTTTTATTTTCTGACTGGATTAGCTGAATAGTATTGTTATATATATATATATATATATATATATATATATATATATATATATGTATGTATGTATGTATACGTGTGTGGTTGTGTGTGTGTGTACGTGCATGTGTATGCATGATTTTTTTATGCATACTATTATGAATTTATGTATATGTACATATAAATATATGAATAACCTGCCTACATTCTTTTTTTCTGATGTTTTGGGGGTTATTTTTTTTATTTAAATTCCTTGATATAGGCGACGATTTTGTTCCCAATCTTTAATTTTCTTACACCACGTTTGTAAAAAAACTTATATTTTTAAAAAGTAATTACTATATTTTTTCTGTTTATAATCGTAACCGCTGATGTTTTCTCTTGAAATGTATCGGCTGAAAGACGTCTCGAAGTATATTTAAAAATGTTTTTTGTTTAATTTTTAAAGTCGCTAATTTATCAATTTACTCAAAAATCGTTTTTTATCAGCGGATTATTCGCCCCCCGCCCCAATAATTATTTGTTTCCCAACTCGACATTACTTTAGATATCTTGTTTAAATCTATATATATATATATATATATATATATATATATATATATATATATATATATATATATATATATATGTGTGTGTGTGTGTGTGTATGTATGTGGGGGTATTGCGTGTGTTTATATATAAAAATATATATATATGTATATGCATATTTACATATATATGCATATATGTGTAAAACTGCACCTATATATACAAATATACATTAAACAAGTACAAATTTATTGAAAAAAAATGTATATTTTTGAAGAAAAAATTCAATGCATATGTTATTTAAAGTGAAAATTCTTAGACATTAGCACACCCTACGTTTCAATGATGTTATATAAAGTATTTTCTTTTGATAATTGTATTGAAATGGTAGATAAGTATGATAAATATTGTAAAAATAACTAATGTGTATACAATTCTCCAGAGACGAATTTTTTGGGCGGCGATGCCAGGAATGGGGGGGGGAAATGACAGTGAAAAATTGAAAAAAAAAACAAAAAAAACACCGTTTTTATAGTGTGAAAGAAAAAAGGGGTATTTTTAGCCGAGTTCATTTTCGATCAGTCATTTAGTGAAAAAAATACTTTCAAATGCAAGAGAAAGGGGAAGGTCACGATTATCTGGTCGATTGGGACCTATTTTCACGGATAAGCTGCCTTTTATCAGAATTAATTAGATTTCCAACGAAAAAATGCTTGCTCTGATTTTAGGAAGAAAACACAGCTATGCTCGAAATGGATTACTGATGCACATAATTGGAAAAAATGCCGATATATAAAGTCATCCTCCGGTATAAAGTTCATAGTGCAGTGTGACACAATTATTTAGTCAGTCCAACTTGTTAAGATTGATGCTTTGTTAAATAATGGTTTTTGCTATTTTATATACGATATATTAATATCAGCACATCGGTTCTGAATGTCATTGGTGTTAAGCAACTTTTAGGCTATTCAGTAACATTTCGGTGACTGTTTTGAGAATACAAGGCGCAGTATATGTAAGCCTTTGTGACTAAGAAGTCGACAATAGAGACTGGCAAATTTGAATGCAGGTCTACATAAGATTTTCATCTACTTAGCAACCTGCACGCTGTACCTTCAGTTCCCTGACCGAAAAAAATCTAACGAATAAGATGTCGAGGAAACGAACGCCACTCATAAGTATCTGATCAATAGGATAATACATAAATGAGGCTCAACAAAATAACAGCAATGCGTCATCACCATCGTTAAAAGCATCATCATCACCGTCATCATCGCATCGTCGTCATCACCATCGTAATAACTATCACGATCATAGCCAAAATGATGATCATCATCACCAGCTGCATAATCACCATCATTATTGTTTTTTACTTCTCCTAGAGGAGTTTCCTTCATAACGGCTTACGTGGGCCCTCTCCACCCCACGTACACATGGAAATAAACACATGCATGCACGCATACAAGCAGACATACCGAATGCACGCAACTATACATACATATGACACACACATGTAAAAATACACACATAGAGGCACATATATACGCATGTACATACATATGCATATACACATGTGCACATACACATACATGTAAAATACACATGAAGGAGAGTTCCAAAAGTCATAAATCCTCAATGATCAGGATGAAGCTGATGGGTACAATTCAACGAGTTTGGCATGAATGAAATAGAAAATCCATCCAAAACAAACAACTTGTAGAAGAGACAGTCACTCGTTGAAGTGTTTGTGCAACTTTACAAATGAATTGGCGTAGGAAATAGACGAAAGCAACATCCAACCGATCAGAACCTTTTTTAAAATAAAAAGTTTGTTCATAAGACTCGCACTTCTGCTGCAGATAATGATGAAGATGATTAATTTCACACATTATTTTACAAATAAACGGACGTGGGAATCAGACAAGAACAGAATCCAACTGATCACTACTATATATACATATATACATTCATATATACAAACATACATACATACATTCATACATACATGCATGCCCACCTACATTCATACATACATACATGCATACATGCACTCATACTAAAATACATGCATGCATATATACATTCATATATACACACATTCATACATACATATATTCATACATGCATTCATACACACATACATTTTTACATACATACACACATAAACACATGCATACATTCATGCATACATACATTCAAACATACATACATTCACACATGCATACATACATGATAGTAGCAAACTCGTTCTCGGGTATTGTCATTACTTAATACATTTCTGTCTCAAATGAGGCAGACTTGAGCGCCATTAGCAGCACATGCTGGACGGTCACTTCTATGAACCTTCTAAAGTCCTGCACATATACTGATGATCGGTATCCATTGACGCTCATATTCACATCAGTCCTCATTGAGTGTCCTTTTGCCATTTTAGGCTACAGCTAGCCTTTTTGATACACACTGATTGTAAAATGTATATTTCATTACATATCAACTAATGCCAGTGTTGAAACTTTTTATAGCGAGGAAAGACTGTGCACCATGATACTCCCATTCTCTGAAAAATGCCACATTGAACTAAAAAGAAGAGCAAGTCAACATCATTGGATGCAGCAGTCGCCGCAGGTTTTATATCATGCCATTTGATCCATGACTGGGACTTAGGTTGCTGGGCACCAGAGCATATTTCACACTCCGATGGGGCATGTATGCCATAGCTTACAGGGCCTAAGCTTCTTTGGAGGTTTCTGTAAGGGTTACCTTACCTTTGGAATTTGGTTAAAAGACCTTGCCCAGTTATATGGCGCAGAACACACGCCGTTCATTAGAACCCTGTCTACGAGGCAATGGTCACGACGTGCATGTGGGGTTGATATAATATTAACAGTATCATTGTAAATAACAATGTTTTATGCGATAATAATAATCACGATGGTATAATTATTTGGACCAGAAAATAAATGTTTAACTGTTGGTACCCCTAAAAAAACAGAAACAAAAAAAACTTAGAAACTGCGCTCCCCACAAAAGAATGAAAATAAAAGAACGGTGTCAAATTTTCCAGAATGCTTGGAAAAATCTAAACAGAAAAAGGAAGAATCGAACGTAAAGAAACGAAATAAAACAGAAATTAATTAGTAAATGGTTCAAAGAAATGGAAGAAATAACTATGTCAAACTGTCAACAAAGATCGAAAAAATGTAACAGAAAAAAGAAAAATCTTAGGGAACGAAAACGGAAACGATATAATGTATGGTTTATAAAAAATGGAAAGAGTGTGAAACTGCAAAAAAAAGTAATCGATATATTTGTTCTAGTGTAAAAGTATGACCCACGTAAAACTAAGCGCGGTTTTAGGTGTAGTATTGGTATTTTAGATTACGAAATGCGATAATTACGATGGTATAATTAATTTGACCGAAAAATAATATCTAACTGTGGGAGCAAAATGAAAAAAGAAAGAAAGACACCAAAATAATCAAAAGAAAAGAACAGTGTCAAACTTACCAGAAAGTTCGTAAGGACGTAAACATAAAAAAGAAAAATCGAACCGGACGAAACCAAATAAAACGGAAATAAATATATAAAAATAACGATGTCAAACTTCCCAGAAAGAAATGTAAACAGAAAAATAGAACGAAACGAAATCTAACGAAAATCATGTGATATATGGTTTCCAAGAAAAAAATAGAAATAATGTGTTTGTAATTTGTTTTTATTACTGTAAAACCGTGGACAACGTGTAAGTAATGTATTTATATTTCCTAGTGAATAACTTATAAATAATCCAAGTATTTATTATTATTATTATTATTATTATTATTATTATTATTATTATTATTATTATTATTATTATTATTAGAACCAGTGTGTCGATGTGGTTGTGCCATATATGGCATCTAATGATACCATAATGATATTTAATATTTTTAATCCATTTTATTTTTTAGTTGCAAAAAATAGTCAAACAGATTGTTTCAAAAGAAAAAAAGATAATAAAAAGTGAAAAAAAAACAAAACAAACTCCTTTTCAACACTGGATAGTTACAACTAGTTGATACATAAGCAATCATCTGATTGTCACCAACAGAATTATTATTATTATTATTATTATTATTATTATTTTATTATTATTATTATTATTATTATTATTATTATTATTTACCCTAATCTGTCTGCCTATCCAGTCTACCAGTTTTACATTTATCTATGCAACTACTTTGTTTATCTTATTGAAATGTTATATGGATCTCTCTTATGATAAGGTGCACCAAACTAAGTGTATGTTTGATGCATAAGAGTTATTGATAGAAATGAGCCAGCATTACATTATTACATTTACGTATGAAGATTTCTACGGAACTACCAGGTCGATGTGGCTGAAATCCAGTATGGACTCTTGTTAAAGTACGGTGCATCGACCTAAGTAATATGGTATTAGTTCGATGCCCAGACAGGCAAATGAAAAATAGAATAATGAAAATGTAATTAAAGCTGTAGAATGAAAGCTTAGTGGTACATGCTTCAGTCAAGCCTTGACCACAGTACTCCAAGCATGGGCAAAGTGTGGCTGTCTATGGGTTAAAAAAGATTAGGATTCATTTAGACTGCATACTATGCTAAAAAGAGAAAAAATGTTAATATAATTTGTAATATTTTAGATTGGAATTCCCAAAAACAATCATGAAAAAAGCAAATGGATTCGATTATTTGTTTTATTCAATAGCAGCCTAACATTTTCCAAGTCGACCAATCAAGCAATTTCATATTGACTTAAGCAAATTGAAATGCGTCTAACTGTAAACGCTGAACATGTCATGCCGCTAAAATAAATATCAACCACAGCTGCGCGATTACCCGAGATTTTGTTTCAGTTGTTTAAACTTGATTTCCGAGCAAAATCACATATACAAAGTAATAAAAACCCGTATACTTTATCTGCGGCCAACTTATCCAGGCGGCTATAGAAAAAAAACGCGGCTCTGTCTTCGTAAATGAGTGACTTCTTATACATAAATGCGGTGTTTATACTAGATCTCTTTTATTAAGATCATTCTTCTCGTCGTTGTTGCATATACGGCGGTTATTGTCGTAGTATTGTTTTATAGAGACGTGTTAAATTGTAACAAACATCGTCATATGGTTAAAGAATTATTCAACGTATTTTAGTAATCGCCATCGATAGTCATGTTTGGCGTTCATTCTATAATTTTATTATGTGTTCAGGTTAATATTTATGAATTTATTATGAGTTCAGCCTACATACTATAATTATATTATGTTCAGGTTTACATCTACAATTTTATTATCAGTTCAGGTTTCCTTCTATCTTGTTATTATGTGCGCAACTTCCATTCTGTAAATATATTTTGTGTTCAGCTTTCCTTCTATAAATTAATTGTGCTCAGCTTTACGTCTCTGAATTAATTGAGTAAAGCTTGCATTCTATGAGCTTTTTTATATGTTTAGTTTTATTCTAGAAAATTATTATGTATTCATCTTTTCTTCTTATAAATTTATAAAAAATTAAGCTTTCATCCAACAAATGTATTGCGTTCAGCTTTCCATCTATGAATTACTAGCAAGGGGTACCCGGCGTTGCCCGGGTGTTTGTAGGTGTGTGTGGTGTTAAATAAAAAAGAAACCGGGGCGGGGTAGGATCGAAGCCGAAGCCCTGAGGCGAGGTTTGAAAATAAAATCGGCCAGCCGGAATGAAGCATTGTTATAAGCGATTAAATGAAAGATGTTTGAAAGTCGTCGAGCGTTACGACGACGACGACGTAAGAATTGTTATAAGTGAAGAAGAAAAGAAAACAACGTTTTAATTAAGCGGGGGGGGGGTAATCCAAACATCGAAAAAAAAACCCAAAAAACTAACGTAAGGCAAACGAACGATTAAAACAGAAAAACGAACACGTGAAAAATGGCTTAAATAAGCCTGTTTCGATATTAAAATTTAAAAAAAATTGAGGGGTACCCGGGTGTTTTAGAGTGTCGCTAAGAATAAGCGATGTAAAAAAAACAAAACAAAAAAAAACAGGAAAACGAATGTTACGTGAAAAAGGGCTTTAATAATACAGGGTTAAATATTTAAATTTAAAAAATCGAAAAAAATAACTTCTCACACCACGATTCGAACCCAAAACGTTTAGATAATGACCCAAGGACATAACTACCCGAGTTAAAGCGACGTATATGAAATTTGTTCGGTTTTCAACTATTTAAAATAAATCAGGTCACGACGTCATGACGTCATATGACGCATGCGTTGTTGACCCCCCTGTCAAAAAATATCGATTTCGGGATGAAAATGTTAACGTTTCTCTCTCTCTATCTATCTCTGTTTGCGTCTCTCTCTCTGTGTTTGCGTCTCTCTCTCTCTTTCACTTCGTCTTCCTTACTTTAAAGAGTGTTACTAAAAATGAAAATGGCGCCTGACTGTTTTTTTTTAAACTTCGATTGTTAATATATTTTGTAGGCGTATTTTTTTTTACTTCACATTTTTGGCTTGTTATTTTTCGTTTAACTATTGTATCTAACTATTTTTAACGTGCTAATAACTTTGGTAACATTGTAATAGCGCAGAAGTTCATAGTTTAGCTTGTGTGAGGGTTAAAAAATTTTTGCCGATAACAATAATGTTTTTAAGTTCAGACTGCCATTACAGCTTGCTGACGTCAAGATCACGTGACATGACTCAGTGGGTTTTAAATACAAGTTGACCAAAAAAAAACGGCCCCGTGTATACTTTATGTAGAAGAGTTGGCGCCCGTATTTTTGGGGCAGTTATAAATCGATTAAAAATATGTAATGCTTAACATTAAAATGTCACTTTTTATTGGCCCCGCCTTGCAGAAAATCGATCAGTTGACGCATATCTGACGGTCTTTTGGGGCCAATTTTTTAATATTTGTCGTCCAGAGGGTGGGGCTTTAATATGAGACAAAGTTTTTGAATTTTTGTTCCGTCGGTCAAAAGTTTTTTGGCAGACACACAAACATAATACATACATACATTTTCGCTCTTATATATATATATATATATATATATATATATATATATATATATATATATATATATATATATATATATATATATATATATATATATATAGACTAGCGGGGGATACCCGGCGTTGCCCGGGTGTTTGTAGGTATGCATATGCGGGGGATAAGTCATAACCCTGAAACGATGTTAAAAAAATCGGAAAAACGAACCCCCCCAAAAAACAGCGAACAAAAACCGTTGTGTGTATAGGGGGGAGTTAACTAAAGAATAAGCTAAGTAAAAGAAAAAGAAAGAAACGTGTACCGCGTGTCTATAGATGTAAAAGAAAAAAGTAGTTTTTGTCGTGAGGTTGGATTGAACCCGGAACGCGGTGATGAAACTAACTCGAACCACTTAACTGTGTAGGCTAAGAGTAAGAGTAATTGATTATAGTCTTAAAATAAGGGTTATAAAGCGAGTGAAAGAGGTTTGATTGACAGATAGCCACTAAATGAGGTCATCGCGGGAGCGTTACGAGATGACATAGCAGTATTAGTTTTTTTTATTAAATTACGTATTTCGTTTCCTGTCAAGACATCTCGCTCTATATGTCTGCCTCTCTCTTTCTGTTTGCGTTTTTGTATGTCTCTCTCTCACTTCGTCTTCATTTCTCTAAAGACTGTTACTATAAAAGATAATGACGTCTGACTGTTTTTTTTTTGTAAAAAGTTCGATCGTTAATATTTTTGTAACCGTATTTTTTACTTCAATTTTTGGCAAGTTATTTTTCGTTTAACTATCGTATCTAACTATTTTGAATGTGCTAATAAGTTTGGTAACGTTTCCATAGCGTAGACGTTCATAGTTTAGCTTGTGTAAGGGTTACATTTTTTCTACCGATAACAACATGTTTTTTTTTAAATTCAGACTGCCATTAGAGCTTGCTGACGTCAAGATCATTTGACATGACTCGGCGGGTTTTAAATACAAGTTGACCCAAAATAGACGGGCCCGTGCACACTTTATGTAGAAGAGTTTGCGCCCGTAATTTTTGGGCAGTTATAAATCGATTTGAAAATATGTAATGGTTAACATTAAAATGCCACTTTTTTTGGACCCCCCCCTGCCGAAAATCGATCAGTTTATGCACTTCTGACGGTCTTTTTGGGCCAATTTTTCGATATTTGTCGTTCGGACGGTGCGGCTTTAATATGATACTAAGGTTGTGAATTTTTGTTCCGTCGGTCAAATGTTCTTAGCAGACGCACAAACATACACACATACATTTGCGCTTATATATATATATAGATTATACGTACATCTTTCATTCTATGAAATTATTTTGTTCAGCTTTTATTTTATACTTTTATTATGTGTACATCTTTCATTTTTTGATTATATTATGTATATATCTTTCATTTTATGAGTATATTAAGTGTACATTTTTCAATTTATGAAATTATTTTGTGTCAAGATTTCATTCTTTGAAATCATTTTGTGTTCAGCTTTCATTTTCTGATCATATTATGTGTACATTTTTCATTTTATGATTATATTATGTGTAAATCTTTCATTTTATGAAATTATTTTGCGTTCAGCTTTAATTCAATGGATTACTTTTGTGTCCAGCTGTCATTTTCTTTGATTTATATGTGTTCAACTTGTATCTTATGAATGAAATATGTCTTAAGCTTTTATCACATGAATGAATTATGTGTTCAGCTGTCATACTTCTAATTAATTTTTCATTTTATTAATCTAAATTTTAAATTAATTATCTTTCTATATAAATTCGTTCTATTGTATAAAGACAAACATGTTAGTTTTAAAATCGAGTATTTTTTAAAGAAATTCCACTTTTACAAAACTGTTTTCTTCAAATGAGAGAATTTTCAATTTATAAATTTAATATTTTTTTTCAAAATTTTTCATAGCTTGACGTCAAGTTACAGCTTATCTTCGAAGTCTTTTTTTCAAACTCGTCGCTTTATATTCGCAGGAAATATGAACTAGAACAATACATTGGGTACATTGCGAAGATTGCTGCAAGGAACTGTTGTTTCTTCTATCGTGCTAGAATATTCACCCTTGAGTGTCTAATGTACGTTTACAATAACTTCGACAAACTGGCTTTGCAATGAAATCACACGACATTTTCTTTTGATATAGGTTATAGTCCCGTGCTAGAGGTCACAAATTAAAGAAACCACAAGCAATGTAAAGTGTATAAAATATACTATGCATTAATCATAAAGAATACAGGAGCCGCTAAAGTGGGATGAGAGGAACGTGTTCGTAGCATGCACTTAGGCATGATATGATGTCACCATTTAGTCTCTGAAACCAGTGGTATTAATAGGACTGGTTGATTCCACTAAGTTCTCAAATAGGGGTGGTTTGTACCCAACAACAATATCCTTAAATGACAGAAAGCTTTCTACTCTAATGGCTTTTGACTTCGAACAGCTAGACTTAGTAATTCTCTTTCGATTACCTGCTATATTTTACGGTACTGACACGCAGAAGTTCAAATGTAACGTAAACGATCATATTGTTAATCTTTCCTATGCATGGTACCAAAAAGTAGCCCCTTACGCTCAAGATGTGATATGCCTTGATTGGAGAGACGCACGTGTTGTTAAACTCAGGCTCAACACCGCTAATCTTCATGTCTTCGCTAAGAGGTGACAGATATTACGCGTATGAAAACATGTTTGTAATATTACTCAAATGATTTCGTCTTCTTGGCTAAACGAATATATTACTCAGGCATGGAAAACACGAGACTCTTCTGAGTTTTTAAAGGTTTTATTTGAAGAATTCACACAGAGGGCGAGAGAAAGAGAGAGAGATAGAGAGAGAGAGAGAGAGGAAACATAAATATTCTTTTCGCCATGATGGAATTTTCTAACTTGAGAAATAAACAAATCAAAATTACAGAAAACCCGGTAAAACTATCCAAGTTTATCAGCGTTACATCGTCTAGTTATGTGTTGTTCTTAGGGATTCACAAAGAGAACCCACTTTAAGAACTTCATCTCTCTCTCCATATAATGTGACGTCATATCATATCGTCTATTGTTCTCTATGTGTTGTCTGGTTACCTGTTGGCCTCCGCAACAATTTACGTAACCTTAGTATACAATCTCGTTAATAGCTTGTCCAACATGTCATGCATACATCAAAGTGACTCGTGTGAAAATTCACACTAGATAACTTAATTGCTATTTACGTAGGCCCCCTAATATATAACAATAGGTGTCAGGTGTCAGGCGTTTCTCGGGAGTTTCGTTTAAATTAGTAAAATCATTCCAACCAATACGATAACCTGCAAAAATGGCGGCGAAAAAACAAACAAACAAACAAACAAACTTATCATCCAGTGCCCAGTTGAGGGTGAACAATATTATGTTTTTAGCCAATTTCTCGATATCTGTCGTCTGAAGAGTCGCTCTTCAAAACGATGCTGATCTTGTTTAAATATGTTGCCTTTGTCCAAAGTTTTAGACAGACATATAAACATACATACATACATTTAAACAGACCGGTGAGATGTATATAATAAATGCTAATCCGAAGTTAACTGTGACGTTATGTAATATTCGGTTGTATGTCGTTGTGTTCCTGAAAATGATGTTTATAACTCATTAAATTCTCTAAAATTGCACAACCGTACTCGCTACGTGTAATCCAATTACGTGACACATCTCGTTAATAAATTATTTTCTGCCCCTCTATTGCTCAGTAACTGTTCGTTTTGATTTGCTTCGCTTAATAAACGGAATCGTATTTTCTTACTTAATTTCTGCCATGTTCAGCGTTACTTAGTTCTATGTGCTTTTTTTCATTTTACTTCAATCGAAGATTCCAGAACTCAAGGAAACCTCATTTCTGGAGGCTAACACTTAATATCTATATGAGATGCATAGATATCTGAATATTGCATTTAAGTCTTCTTTTCTTTCTCAAACACTAATCTTGTTTCTTGTGACCTTTTTAGTTTATTGGATTCCAGCATTCCAGTTCGCTTGAGTGTCCTGCTTAATGTGTTTACTTTAGACACACCTACTTGTAGTGTTTGTGTGTGTGTATCTTTGTGTGCGTGCATGTGAATTATGTACTAGTCTTCAGACTCATTATTTGTTAGAATAGTTTATCAGATTGTGAAGCGTAGTTACGTGCGACGACCGACATGAGGTGTGTTTATATATACATTTGACCTTCATAATTACAATAGCAAGTTGTTTTATAAATTATGATGTCACAAGAACTTTAAAGTAAAAATCAAATGTGCTATACAATGAGGTATGCATTTGGTAAGAATTGGGCACTGAGAAGTAAATAGGCTTATCGATTGTGGCATGTTCTCTCGATTTCTCTGACAAAGTAAGGTGTATTCTCTTAAAGTTTAGAATCTATATATTCTTTTTATTATTTATTCCATATATATTCTATATAAGTCAGATAAAAAAATAATCAACCTGCATTATTTAATTTTTGTTGCAGATCATTGAAGTAAATATTATGCATGGCTACATCATCTCATAGCCATGGTGTTTAAAAAATCCAGATGTGTTTTGCTATATTTTCACGAAATATACATTGCAATTCGACAAGAAAAATTATCAGTGTAATTATTAAGTGCGCGTATATTCCTTTCTTCAACGTACTCAAGATCAGAAATAGGCATTCAATAGTGTATGCAAAAAATATGTTGATTGTTTTCGCAGTGGGTAGAAGAGATTAGAAAGTAACCCCTTTTTTGGTATTTCAATGTTTACGCGTTAACTTAAAAACCAGACAAAACAAAAGAAACCAACAGAGAAGAATAGGAATTCGTTAGTTTTTCCAAACCTGAAGTGTGCAATTAGGCCAATTCCGCAAAAATAAATACTGTTTCAGTCTTTCAAAGTTTGCACGAATTGGGATTGCCTGGTTCTTAATGGCAAGCATCTGCTTTGTCCACTGAAAGTAGTGCAGCCACTGTTACAGATGCTGGTGTTCCTCTTTCTTAACTACCACATCATTTTTCTCAAGGAGAACGTACTGATGAAATCTCAACCCTTCCAAAGAATCTTCTGAAATTTAGCTTCAAGACTAAAAAGAAAAATATATACTTCAGTCTGGAACTCGCATAACCTTCTATAGAAAACGCCATATTGAATGCATGCCATATTTCACTCAGGAAAACGATCTAGTATATTGTAACGAGATGGCAGGCTTGCTGCGGCAGCTTGGTGGCGAACAGTATTATTTTCAAGATTGGCGTCCACTTATATATAATTCTAAAATGTGTTCTTCTT
This sequence comes from Euprymna scolopes, assembly GCF_053919585.1. Lineage (NCBI taxonomy): Eukaryota > Metazoa > Mollusca > Cephalopoda > Sepiida > Sepiolidae > Euprymna > Euprymna scolopes. Next base: position 98,839,732 of record NC_136508.1, read on the forward strand.
TACAATGTCAACTTCTATGAAACAGCAGCTCTAAACCATTCGACGACTTTCAAAAGAAAAATATAATTAAATCAAATTTGTTCTAGTAAAGATTTGATACAAACAGCAACAATGAATCAAATGTGTCGATTTGAAAATAATAAAACAATTTGAAAAAAATATATAAAAAGAACGATGAATGCAATTAGAATCTTTTTAGCCAGGACATACGAATAGAATACTTGAAGGAAAAGTGCATATTACCAGAGTTAAAAAGATGAGCACTTGTGACAGCAGAGAGCGTAGAACTAACCAACAAACAAGAGATGAAAACATTCCGAATATCTGCGAGGTCTGGAAGCAGATGCCATCAAATAACCAAAAATGAAAGAGAGGAGCTTGTAAAAGAATACTTGAAAATAACAGGAAACATCTTAGAAAACATCTTAAAAAAATAACAGGAAACATCTTAGAGAAACATCTTGAAAATAACAGGAAACTTTTTAAAAGTACCCGGGCACAAACATATATGTGTCAGGTGATTTCGCCAGCCTCCGATGTGTTTTAGTGAGTGTTTTTCTGTTACATGGGGATCACCGCTTATCAAGGCCCGGAAGCCACTCGGAGAAAGGGTTATTTTGTGTACAATAATCAATGGGATAAAATCGTAGTAATAGTTTGTATTGGAGACTTGATAAAGCGTCTTACTTAAGGGGCGATTAATCAGGATTTTTTTATGTTTGACTTGAAGACGTTCAAGTTGTAGTCAGGTGGGAAACAGGCAAACGAAAGAGAATTCCAAAGGCGTGCACTTCTCAGAAAAAAGCTATGTTCATGGAATCTACGTTTTGATTTAGGCACAGATAAAGAGTGGGGGAAATTACTGGCAGTGGTTTTAGCTAGACAAGTGTTTATCATGAAGGAGTGTTTGTAATTTTGTATTCTCTTCGGTCTGCAAAACGACTATAGGAAATTGCGTTCCTTTTTTGTGGGATAATAGGGCAAGAACAGAGACGTGCATGGCAAAGAATAGCCTATGCACAGTAAACTGATGCATGGGTCACTCAATATTCTGGCGTCTTTTTTTTTTTTTTTGGAACATACCAACATTGTATTTTCCTATCTTCACATAAACCCTGCTACCATGACACAATCTGTGAAGGCTCTTGAGAAATATGGGGACTGTTTCAAATACATTTGTATGAAATTTTCAAGGCTTTACCATACGCAAATTTAAAGCTGGAATATTTTTATGGGCGCCAGATTCGAAATTTAATGAATGACGCAAATTTATGTAATTTTATGAATCCTACGGAACTGAGTGCGTGGACAACGTTTACGAATGTAGTAAAATTCTTCTTGATGGAAAAGAATGGCGGCCAACTACAAATAGATTGTTTAAACATTACTCGTAATTCTCCGTCAACTAGGTGAAAGTGACGAACGAGGGGAGCGCTTCTATCAAGACATAAGCGACATGGAATTTCGCTATTAACACCATTAGCATGTCACCATACTTGCATACTGTCCGTCTATGAAACGCGATGATGTCATACGTCACCATTCGAGAAAATCAGTAAAAAAATCAATTTATAGATAATGATGCTTAACATTTTTTACAACTTTAAGATGCAATTGTGAATATTTTGGTGTGACTTCACTATATGTGTCTTAAAGTGTCATACAACTATTATTTCTTCAATTTGTCTGGGGGGTTTTAATTGTAGGTATCGGCTTCATACACAGAGGCTTATACAATAACCGGAAAACTCGACCCGATAGAAAAAAGCTTGACGGCATTTCTGGAATCGGCGCCCTCAAATTACGTAAAAGAGTTGAAACATCTCAGGTACCGTAATGATTTTTTTGTTGGCTAATGTAATCCATTTCTTTATCCTCTCTTTCTTTTACGCCTAGCGCATTCCACTCTCTGTTGTTATCTTAATGGCAAGTTCTCGTCTGAGTTTGAATCTATTGTTGGTTTGTTGGTTGTTTTTGTTTTACGGCATATCAACCCTTTTCATGTTATTTAATGCGGAATCCAATGATTTTGAAGAACATTTTCTTAATATAATATATTTGTTGATTCCAAGTCAGTTTCTATTTAACCCATAGTTGGGACCATAACAGATACTACCACTCCGGGTCAGAGTGGACCTGGGAGCAATGGAAATTAAAAGGATGACTCTACCCTCCCTAAAGCCCGCAGACTGGGACATAATCATCGGATACAGTTTAAAGTCATATCCAGGACCTTGAATCGATTGTACTCCTGTTAAACTTTCTCATCTTGGTTGTTATTATCACAACGTTTCAATAACAACCAAGATGAGGAAGTCAGTCCGACAACTCAATCAATGAAAACACCTCATCTCAAAAATACAGACAATTACTACTCCTGCTTAACCTTCACGAAACACCAACGATTATCAAACATTTATTTTATTCTTTATCTGTGCCTAAATCAAAACGCAAATTCCATGAACAAAGCTTCTTTGCGAGAACAGCTCGCTTGTTCAGAAAGCCTGAGTTTGTCTGTAAAAGCCAATGCAAACAAGTTCTTTCTGGGGAATCACTTAAATAATAAAATTCTATCCAATTTCTACCAATAACGTGTACTGTTTTCCAAGTGGCCTCTTAAAGCTCATAAATAGTTATCCTCGAGTGGCTTTTTGTCCTGGATCAATGGTAGCTCCTGTGGTAAAAACATTAATAAATAACTAGAGTTTATATAGAAATAAGTCGGCATAATGAAATTGAATCGTTAATTAAAATACAGTTACTTCTCTTTATTTAGTATAATAAGTGGCTGGAAAATGCGAACCCCTTTTGAGTAATTTTGCGTCACATTTGGGTCAAAGAATGAATATATTTGATAATATGTATGCTACGCATCTGTTTCACTTGCCACGTGTTCCTTACACTTCAAACTATCTCTCGGACCCCCATGCTGTCTGATACCCTCACAGAATAACAAACAAACAAAAATAAATAAATCCAACTCGGATTTTTCTTTCTGTTTTAATATAAGTATTTAAATTACCGTCACTTTCCAAACAATGCCTGCTCTTTTTTTATTGTTTACTTCGTCTGTCATAGAATTACAAAAAAAATGAAAAACTCTGTTGTCTCGACACTAACTTTAAAGTCTCTCGCCGCAACCACAGAGCCACGCCCGCTTTTCAGGCGCACACTTAGCTTCTCTTCTCGAATACGTCCTGTCCCCTTTTCTTTTTTTGTGACATAAGTCCATACATAATTGCTAATTTGCATACGTGCTGAAAGTTTGGCTGCTGCTAATACTTTCGCTAGCCATCTATCCTTAGGCTGCTGGAGGTATTTTCACACACGCTAATTTGCTACATCTGATATTCAGATATTATTCCTCAGAGGAAACGGTTGTCAAGAATATGTTAACTTTGTGGAAGTTTGTTTCGTATTTTAAAACTTAGACAGACATACAAACAAACACAAAGACACATGGCAATTATATTGCAGTGTTTCCATAATCCGCTACATTTTTTTTTGTTGTTTATTTTTTATATTTAGTAATTGTTATGATTTATCTTCGATAATTGTCAGTATTTCTAATACCGTATTCGTCGTTAACATTTCCCGATTATTTTAGTCGAATGTCTGCTATCATTTTTCGATAGAAGAGGATAACTTTTTCTTACAAAGAAACTCTCTGAACGCACTAGAAATATTACAGCTATATAAAAGTCACTATCCTCCGTAAATTGGATTGGAAAGAGGGAAAATGGTAAAATAATTATTCAGAGACACTGAGATCGAATTACATAATATGACATAATACAATAAAGCATAATTATAGATATTCCAACAGTTCCAACCGAAGAGTCATACGACACGATTGCAGTAATGTACCGCAAAATAATGCAAAATCACATCAATGTAAGTTTTCTGAAATCTCCAAACAGACGACGAGCACGAGCCAAAAATTTAATTAGCGTTTCTAAATATAGAACACATCGTCGGAGATATGTCCCTTGGTCTCCGCTTATGCGATATAGTAGACATTATGTATGGGAGTACGTAACGGTAATAATCAAATCAGGCAACTTTTTCGTGGGGAAAACTTGGTAAGAAAATTTGTAGATTTGAGCAGAAATCTGATCGCTCCTCAAACAGAAAGAAAATCTTATTTCAGATTAAAAATCACCCGGGAAAATAAATATGATGACCGTGTCTGCGCGTGACAAGGAAAATGTGCTACATCTATAATTACTTCCTATCTTGCAGATCGTGGTCAGATGGTAACTGACCAATAAACTTGACCATTAAAGTTTGACGGATAGTCATCATTATTATATCAATGACCCATCATTTATCAAGGGCAGAAGTTGGTTGAGTATGAAGTTTTTATAAAATTATGAACAGCACGAAAATAATCACACTGAAATTATAGAAGGGATTAGAATCGAAGATAAACAATATTTAATGTGCTCTGCCGAATACCGTTGAAATGTGCAGCACATCAGTTATTTGGTATGACAGATGAATAAATAAATGAATATCCTTATTAATTACAATTAGTAATATATGGTATTTCTAAACCCAATTTGATGAAGAAATAGATCTTTTGCGAAATAATACTTAATTTCAATTATTCAGACTGTATTTGAAATATACTGGTAAATGATCTAATACTATGCATTTAATACTATATAGTTCACATAGATACAAAATCATAGATAAGCTTGTCATTTAATATATATATATATATATATATATATATATATATATATATATATATACATATTTATTTATATTGTCCAGAGACTCAGAGCCGTACAGAAGGGTAGAGAGTACTACGGCTCTGTACACACTGATTTTTACGCAATTTTTTAAGTGTCTGTTTTTGCAGACTCTATTGTATAATGTACCAAAAGCGCTGTTTGCTTTGCCCAGTCTGTTGTCTATTTTTCTGTCTAGTTTGGCATCTGATGTGATGGTACACCCCAGGTAGGTAAACTGGTGAACGGTCTTCAGCTTAGTCTCGCCAATGGTGATGTGCTGAGGGTGGTACTCTACTTGGGGAGCTGGTTGGTGGAGAACTTCCGTTTTTTTTTTCAAGCTGACCTCGAACTCGAAGAGCTAGGCAGGGCACGTCTTCAGAATGAACGATCATCGCCTGCCCAAGATAGCCCTATATGGGTAACTCTCTACTGGCCGTCGTGACAGAGGGACACCGACGAAAAGATATAAAGAGTATCTGAAGAAGTTCCCGGTGACTGCCACATTAACCACTTCAAGTGGTCTGCTCTCGTATTGTCCACCAGGCTGTCGCCTCATTTAAGATCTTGCGCACAGAGAATGATGATCATATTAATATACTTAAATTAGTGTTATTTTTTGTGCAATTATTTTATAATGTTTTTTTTGGGGGGGTTATGGCTGTAATATATTGCCCGTTGTTTATGTATGCATCCTGATAATATTTTTTTCGGTTTAAACATGCTGACTTATTGTCATTAAATTATATTATAGTCAGAGATTCAAGTCTACAAAGAGTGCATAATTTGTCACCGGGTTTATATGTTTTAAAAGAGCAATGTATTTTCTATTTTAAATTAAAGGGGACTTTATCGTAGGTGTGTAAAATATATTTTGTTAATTTTGTTGTTTTCTATGAAGGAAATGTGCTTGAAAAGTGTTTATGTATGGAGATTCTGTGTTTTATAAGTCTTGATATAGATCTGAATTATATAGCACATTGTTTTATAGAATTGTAATAATTCTTTTGTGTTGGATTAATAGTGGTATTGTAATGCCAGATGTTTAGTTGTGCTAAGTTGTTTGACGGATTAATGGAGGTATTATTATGCATTAATTGTGTGTTGCTGTTAGTATGTGTCTAAAGATTAACTTGGTTATTATTATTATTATAATTTGCATTTTTGTTACTGTGCCGCTGCAAAGTACACTTCTTCTTTTGCAGGTCTTTTATTGTTAGGTAGATGGGTTTTTGTTTCTCCGATTACAGGTAAGTTATCTGTTTATATTTTATACTTGCTTAATTTTTTTGTCATTGTTAATAATTTGTTAGTGAAAAATCGTCATTACGTAATACGATATTTCGATAATGTTTTGTTAAATATTTTACTGTATGTATTACAATATTTTGATAGTGTTTTGTAAAATATTTGACTGTATGTGATCAGATATTTTGATAGTGTTTTGTTAAATACCTTACTGTATATGGTAAGATATTTTGATACTGTTTTGTTTAATATTTTATTGGATGTGATAAGATATTTTGACAGTGGTTTATTAAATATTTTACTGTATGTAATAGGATATTTTGATAGTATTTTATTAAATATTTGACTGTATGTAATACGATAATTTGACATATGTTTATTAAATATTTTACTGTATGTGATAAGATATTGTGATAGTGTTTTGTTAAATATTTTACTGTATGTGATACGATATTTTGACAGATCTTTATTAAATATTTTTACTGCATGTGATAAGATATTTTGATAGTGTTTTGTTAAATATTTTGCTGTATGTGATAAGATATTTTGATAGTGGTTTGTTAAATATTTTACTGCATGTGATAAGATATTTTTATAGTCTTTTGTTAAATACTTTACTGTATGTGATAAGATATTTTGATAGTATTTTATTAAATATTTTACTGCATGTGATGATATTTTGATAGTGTTTTGTTAAATATTTTACAGTATGTAATACGATATTTTGATAGTGGTTTGTTAAATATTCTACTGTATGTGATACGATATTTTGATAGTGTTTTGTTAAATATTTCACTGTATGTGATAAGATATTTTTATAGTGTTTTGTAAAATATTTTTACTGTATGTGATAAGATATTTTGATGGTGTTTTGTTAAATATTTTACTGCACGTGATAAGATATTTTGATAGTGTTTTGTTAAATATTTTTACTGTATGTGATAAGATATTTTGATAGTGTTTTGTTAAATATTTTACTGTATGTGATACAATATTTTGATAGTGTTTTGTTTAATGTTTTATTGTTTTTATAAGGTATTTTGATAGTGTTTTGTAAAATATTTTTTACTGCATGTGATAAGATATTTTGATAGTGTTTTGTAATATATTTTTACTGTATGTGATAAGATATTTTGATAGTGGTTTGTAAAATATTTTTCTGTATGTGATAAGATATTTTGATAGTGTTTTGTTAAATATTTTTACTGTATGTGATAAGATATTTTTATAGTGTTTTGTTAAATATTTTTACTGTATGTGATAAGCTATTTTGATAGTGTTTTGTAAAATATTTTTACTGTATGTGATAAGATATTTTGATAGTGTTTTGTTAACTATTTTACTGTATGTGATAAGATATTTTTACAGTGTTTTGTTATCCTATTTTCTACCAATGTTCCTTAAATGGAACATAGTTTTCAACATACTATAGAAATTGTAAGTTTGCTTTAAATTCAATTTTTATAAGTTATTTCTATTAAAGTAGCTTTATTTTACTCCAGATTTGGTAAAACTTTTATAAATTATTCTTATAGTTAAAATAAATGGAATTTAAAATAGAGCTATAATCACTGTTTTTCTGGATGAGAATTGGAAGGCCTGAAATAACCATAAAGCAACCTGAGAGAAGTTTTTGATCAAGAGGATATCCTTCAGCAGCAATCAAGATTTGTATGTATACTGTTAAAAATATAATACACCTAACAAAATATTTGATATGAGAAAAATAAAAAAAAAATGTTCCATTTATAAAACATTGGGAGGTTACTGCTCAAAAGGTAGCAACATATATCTTGTATTGTATTACCTAATACTGTACGTTTTATAAGGTATGCACTAAATATTTTAAAAATTATAGATATAAATTTTATATTTCTGACAATATTCATCCTTTTTTCATAGATGGATCCTCATAAATTTTATGGAAGAAAGACGACAAGAGTTTCTACGCTTGCTGAAGCTCGTGAGATAATTGAGCAATCATCAGATCCTGCAGCCATTTTTGTGCTACCTTCTACTGCAGGAGATGCAGCAGATCAAGAAAGTGATATCGAAGAAATTCCCGAAGACCCGGAAGTTGAGTATGAGCCGGCTGGAGAAATTGAAATAGAAGAAAATACGGAAAGCGAGTCTGATCACGAAATCCTGTAACTTCAAATAAAAAAATGGAAACAGAATAGTAACATTGATTGGAAGAAGAGTGCTATATTTAGCAAGCCAATGCAAGTTGAAAATGCCGTTATAGATCAGACGTTTGAAAAACTCGAAGGAATGACACCTTATGAAATTTGGAAGCTAATATTTTCTACCGAAATGTTGCAACATATAGTTTTTCAAACTTATCTGTATGCTAATAGGGATAAAAACGTTGAAAAATTCATAATTTAGAACATGAAATGGAACACTTTTTAGGGATCATCTTATTATCAGGATATCATCTTGTACCACAAGAGAAGCTGTATTGGTCAACCAAGCCTGATTTTCGTGTAGAAATTGTTGCTAAAACTATAAGTAGAAACAGGTATCTTTAAATAAAAAATTACTCACACTTTGCTGATAATCTGAAGCTTACTGCAGGTAATAAAATGAGTAAAATTTCACCGTTATATGATATGATGAATGAAAATCTTGTGCAATTTGGTGTTTTTCACAAACTGCTCAGCATAGATGAGTCAATGGTTCCATATTATGGATGTCACAGTGCTAAAATGTTCATCAGAGGGAAGCCAATACGTTTCGGATATAAAATCTGGTGTATTTGCTACAATGATGGCTTTCCTTATCATATGAAAGTCTACCAGGGAAAGGAGGATACCCCTGAAAACTTGCCCCTTGGTACTAGGGTAATCAACGGCATGGTAGATGTTATAATGTCGAATACGGATATTACTTGCCACGAATTGTACTTTGATAACTTTTTTACAAGCTACAACCTACTGTCTGAACTAGGTGATAAAAGTGTTAGAGCAACTGGAACAGTAAGAGAAACAAGAACATCTAATGCAACGAAAAAGATCATCTGCAGCAAAATTCCCAAGAAAAAGGAAAGGGGAGCTTTTGATTATTGTTCTGATGGAAAAGTTTATGTTGCAAAATGGCATGACAACTCAATTGTAACAATCGCAAGCAATTGGGAAAACCATAAGCCTGTTCATAAGGTAAGACGTCGTCTCAAAGGGGGAGAAAAGCAGGTTCCGCAGCCGCATCTCATACACTCTTACAATAAAGGAATGGGTTGTGTCGACCTAATGGATAGACTAGCTGAATATTATCGACCTAGTATACGGGGTAAAAAGTGGTACTGGCCACTCTTCATCAATGTAATAAATTTGTCAGTGATAGCAGCATGGTGGCTTCACTGCAAAACCGATCAAAAAATACTATCTCATTTGGAATTTCGCAGTCAAATCACACTGTGTTTTCTAAAGGCAGGGCCACAACTTGGAAGAATATCTATGTCGGCTGGAACATTGCCCGCCAATGTAAGATTTGATGGAATGGATGATACATTAGGGTCCACAACACAAGGGAGATGCAAAGTGTGCAGCAAAAATCCTAAAAATATGTGCAGAAAGTGTAATATTCGGTTACCTGCGGAGAGGGGAAAATTGTGTTGAGAAAAATATCATAAGAAACAATGAAAACATGTAAAATAAACACTTCTTTTCTTTTTTTTTAATTCAATTTTCACCCCAAACAAGGCACAGTGACACTTTAAAGCAGGGGGATACTATCAGGGAATTAATTAGCGGGGTCATTATGAAGGGAGATGAGTAGAAAGATGTTTGTTAACATTACACTTGCACTTCTGCATATCATTGCAGTTGGGAAAGCAGAACCCCGGAAGGGAGTTCCAAAGACCCGCAGTTCTGGGGAAGAAACTATTGGAGTAAAAGGCTTTCTTGCACCTAGGGATCTCTACTGTAAAGGGATGAGACTTAGTAGCTTGTCGAGTTTGACGGGGGTAGTTACGTCGGGGACGTACAAGTGTTTGCAGTTCGTCAGAGCATTCACCATTGAAGTATTTGTAGAACAGGCAGAGGGATGCAATATCTCGTCGATGGGACAGAGGCTGAAGCCTAGATGACAGTTCATGACTTATCAGGTTGGCGACTCTCTTTTGAACCCTGTCCAGGAGCGAGAGACAAGAAGCAGATGCACCAGCCCAGATGTGACAACAGTACTCCATACATGGGCGAATCGTTGCCTTATAGAGGTATAGGATACTGTCAGGCGTAAGTAGTTTTCTAGCACGGTAGAGGGAGCCAACCTTCCTTGCAGCAGCCTTGGCAATGCTCTCAATGTATCTATTCCAGTTCATATTCCCTGTAAACGTTAGGCCGAGGAGTTTAAAAGAAGTACTTTCAGGTAATGTGTTCTTGGCCATTGCTATTGGTGGCAGAGAATGTTTCTTGTAGTTATTGAAGGAAACAAGCTTAGTCTTAGCAGCATTGAATGTGACCAACCATTTTTGTCCCCATTCCACTACGGATTGGAGGTCATCCTCTAGCGTTTCTGCCATTTCCTTGGATATGTGTTCATTTGTTTTCCCCTCATATCTGTTATAGAGAGTGGTGTCATCGGCAAATATACCCATCTCCGAAACAATTTTATCAGGGAGGTCGTTTATGAATATAAGGAATAATAGAGGTCCAAGGATAGACCCCTGAGGTACTCCCGCATTTATGTCGTATTATTTGGATGTACGACCGTCGAGGACAACTTTGATCTTTCTATTACTTAAGAAGGATTTAATTACATTATGAATTCTTCCAGTGATTATATTTTAAATCCAGTATATTATACATGGAATTTTATTTTATAGCTTTATAAGAGATCCCTTATTTTACAAACGAATAAATTGTAAGAATTTCTATGTCGCCCACCTGTAACCTCCCAATGTTCCTTAAATGGAACACACAATCAAATAAAAAATTGATATCGCATAAAGTTCAAATTTTATATATAAAGTCATTAAGCTATGGTGAACTAATATTTTTAAAATGAACGAAATCGTAAAGCAAATGCTATGGTCGGTCCAAAAAAGGTTAAATACTTTACTGTATGTGATAATATATTTTCATAGTGTTTTGTTAAATATTTTACTGCATGTGATAAGATATTTTTATAGTCTTTTGTTAAATACTTTACTGTATGTGATAAGATATTTTGATAGTATTTTATTAAATATTTTACTGCATGTGATGATATTTTGATAGTGTTTTGTTAAATATTTTACAGTATGTAATACGATATTTTGATAGTGGTTTGTTAAATATTCTAATGTATGTGATACGATATTTTGATAGTGTTTTGTTAAATATTTCACTGTATGTGATAAGATATTTTGATAGTGTGTTGTTAAATATTTTATTGTATGTGATAAGGTATTTTGATAGTGTTTTGTAAAATATTTTATTGTATGTGATAAGATATTTTGATAGTGTTTTGTTTAATATTTTTACTGTATGTGATAAGACATTTTTATAGTGTTTTGTTAAATATTTTACTGTATGTGATACGCTATTTTTATAGTGTTTTGTTAAATATTTTATTGTATGTGGCGCTTGAAGTTCTTCTCTAATATTTTTCAAAATTCTCATACTATGTTTGTTTTAACATTCTTAGAGCATGAGGATAAAACCACAGGGCATGCCTATGTCTGTTTTTTACGTGTTGTGAATTATTGGTGTTAGTGACTGATGTGAGTTGTTTAATTTGTTTTGATATTGTGATTGGATTATTTTTGGAATGTTTTGTGGGTAGGTATTGATATATTAAAGGTTATTACGTTTTTACTAGATATGTTATAATTATGTTAGACTTTATATAATATGTATTTTCACACGTTTTGTATTTTATTTCTGCTGTATAGCATGACTGTGTAAGTTCATTATTTTCGTATTTTGCGTCTTTTTTTAAATATAGGTTTGTTAGAAGTTGGTTTAGGATTCTAAAATTGACATTAGGAACTATCGGTTTAATATTGACTTGCGGTGGTTTGATTTATGATGATTGGTTGGGTTTATGATAATATTAAAAAGTAAAGTTTGTCAGATTAAATGTTACGTCTAAGAAAATAACTAGAAGTTTTAATGAGTTTGTGTAAGGATTACATTGCTTTTTCGTAAATTTTATTTTTGAATTAGTTATGAATACGGGATCGTCTCCGTAAAACCATCTCCTTTTAATTGAAATTGTCCATGGAGTATTTAATTAATTTCACCAAAGAAGAAAATACCAACTTTATCTGTGACCTGATTTGAGTCGATTGAACCGCTTAATATATTGAAATAATCTGGGGTAATGTTTCCTGTCCAAAATTTATGTGCCCCAAAAACAAATATAACAACATGTCTAATATGTATAGTGACCAATTTTAAGACTAACATTGACATATCGTTCAACATATATATATATATATATATATATATATATATGTGTATGTATGTATGTATGTATATATTATGTTCGTGCAAAAAGTATCGTTTTTTCACATGGTATTTTTATATATGATTTCTTAATGAATTCATTGATGAATGAATTCATATATATATATATATGTATATATATATATATATATATATATATATATATATAAATTTTGAAGCGCATTCCTTTGCCATATTGACCCGTATTATTCATTACTTCTCAATCACTTCATTCATTTTTGCAGTCTTTTCGAACGCATGGATAACATTTTTATTGTTGACAATGGATTTAAATAAAACTCCAAAATGTGGGTACTCTTATATATATATATATATATATATATATATATATATATATATATATATATATATATATATATATATATATATATATATATATATATATATAGCTCATCAGTGAGGCTAGACAAGCAACTACCTCAAACGAGGATAAAAACCCAACCGCCAAAACGACAGTCGGTGCTTCTAACCGTTGCGCTACTCGTCTGCTACTGTGCGAGCAGTGAATTATCAACGGTTTTACATTGTTCAAATACCTTAGCTTTTTTTTACACAGTGATCACCACTTATCAAGGCCCGGAAGTCACTCAGGGATAAGGGTTGTGAGCTTAATTTGTTTACACAAAGAGCATCGCTGTATACGCTAATGGTAATTTGTGTATCACTTCCCAATATGCTCAACCCAATATAGGGAGCAATATATATATATATATATATATATATATATAGTCATCCACATACAGTACTGTTTCGCTGTTTCACAGCTCATCAGTGCGGCTAGACAGGCAACCACCTCAAGCCAGGATTGAAACCCGACTGTCTGTATGGCAGTCAAGGCTCCTAACATATATATATATATATATATATATATGTGTGTGTGTGTGTGTGTGTGTGTGTGTGTGTGTATGTTCTGGATGTATATCACCGGCGTTTCTGGGTCGAATATATATACGTCATATATGAGGTAATTTCTAACAACGTCGCATGTGATGTCATCCGCCATGACGTCTAATATGACGTATGTTTTTAATAAGTAAAGAAACAAAACCAGAGAAATACATTTTTTTATACATAAGACAGAAACAATTCATTTGAAGTGACAGGAAAATGAATGAATTCAAAGATGCAAAAAAGCAAACACAGTTTTCAGCAAGATAAACAACTGGAAATACCGCACGAAATGAGAAAAAGTCGACGCACTAAAAATTATAAAACTTGCAAAAATAATAAGCGGAATATCACCCGAGAATTGATGCGGCAAAATGGAAAGGAAACGAAGAGAAAGGAATGGAAGCGAAATTCAAATCAAAACAGAACGAGCAGCTGGTACAAATGCGATGATTCCAGGAAATGTTTCTTCCTAAACCAAAATGAACAAAGAAAAATATAAAATCATCGAAAACGTCTTAAAATGATAAAGTTGAAAATACCTGTTGATGAAATGCTGTTTGTAACACTTAAAAAAAATTAAATGCTGTTGTTACGATGAGTTTACGTCTGATTCGTATTAAAAGAGAATACATGCACATTTCTTAGAACTGCACGCCTGTGGAACTCTGTTCCGTCTGCCTGCTAGCCACCTGACTACAACCTGGATGTCTTCAAGTCCAACGTCAACAAATTCCTGAGGAACCGCCCTCTTAAGTGAACACTTCATTAAATCTCCACACTAACGTACTGTACTTGCAATAACTCTCATCCTTGGGTGGCTTCCGGGCCTTGATAAGTGGTTTCCACTGTGTGAAAAAAATATAATATAGTCCATGCAAAGCAGATCAGTATTAAAACGGTTCCTCTGCTTTTAAGGAGAGTAGTAACTGATGATTATAGCATTTTTTTCAATTACAAAATAACCACTTTACATTTGCTGAAGAAATTCTATAAGAGGAACAATACACGTCTTTTCCTGTATGTATTATAGGTACTTGAGTGGTCTCAAGTAATAGGAATTTTGGTTATAGAAGACTAACACAACGTACGGTTTCGAATTATCTTACCCGTCCGTTTAAATGTATATATGTATTTATGTTTGTATGTCTGCCTAAAACTTTCAGCAGATGTGGAGGAATTTTATGATATCGGTATCGTTTTGAAGCTCGACCCTTCGGACGAAACATACAGAAAAATTTTCTAAAAACTTAATTTCTCCACCCTCAACTGGGCACATTTCCGTAGGGATGGGTCGCTTTTTTCGCCGATATTTTCGAAAGTCATCCCCTCTTTACGATGGAATAGCCTTAATTTTAACCTACGCCACTTCCAGTTTGGCGATGGACGCAATAGCAAAGATGTTGCGTTTTTCTCACGTTCTTTTCTTCCTTCGCCGTCCGAGTTCGAGCCTACCTACCTACCTACCTACCTACTTCCACTTTATTTTTGCTCAATACCCCCCATGTTACATAGAGGGGTTTCATTGAGAGAGAGTCTTATTAGTGTGTTTGTCTTGAGAGAAAGATGCTTAGAAAGAGTCTTATTACAGTGAGGGATGTAGAAAGACTCAGAGAAATTGTTGTTGTATTTTAGAGAGAGGGATGTTGTTGTAAGAGACTTTTAGAGAGATTGTTCATGTTAGGAGAGATTCTTATATATTAAAATGTTCATTCCTTAAACGTGTAGAAGAAAAAAAGGAGAAAGCTCTTGGAGTGAAGGGATAGTGTTCAGACAGTTCGGACATGATGATGTTGAGACGTGTATGTAAAGACATATAACACAAATATATAATACAATTCCACTTTACCTTTCTGTAAGAATCATAAGACACAAGACGCAAGACGAGCAAGACGAGACACGGCCGTGTTTCCATCACCAAGAATTCAACGTTTCACATTTTCTTCTTGAAGTGACGTCTCGCTCCTAGACGATGCCTCCCTCTGAGTTTTCTCACTGACTGACTAACTCTAAAGTTTTTTCTCTATTCCTAGAACTTTCTATTGTCCGTGACGTCATACACATGTTAAACATGCGCCTTCTTTCACGTGTTATGGACATACGTGTCCAAAACTTTTCCTATTTCTACAAAAGAATTTTAACCTATATTCAATATGTTAAAAACATTATCTTATGAGCTGCATTCTTTCAATTTAAAATTTCATAACAAACTTGAGAGTTCACATTCTTTCCTTGAAATAGTTATCTATATTCTAAACAAATGTTTGTTTTACATTTTTAAATTCTCACACGTAATCTATTTCTAAACTAAATTACTAGGTTCGAATTTGTCTATTGCTATTTCATTTTCATTTTAAGCTAAATTCTCCATTTTTATACTTACATGAAAAGGGGACAGCCCTTATCATGTAACACCCAAACAGCGGGCAACATCGGGCATCCAGGCTAGTCTATAATATAAATATCACCTGTCTTTTTAAATGTATGTATGTATGTATGCCCAAAACTTTCGACAGAGGCGACGAATTTTCATGATATCGTACCATTTTGGAGCTCAATCATTCGGGCAACGAATACCGAGAATTCGCCAAAACATGAATTCCTTCACCCCTAACTGAGCACACTTAACAGGGAGGGGTCGCCTTTTTCGCGATATTTTCGAAAGTTATCCTCTCTTTTCGATTGTCTTGCCGTAATCTTAAAAAAATGAATAAAGAATAGTTAATATAAAATACATCTTAAATCTGTCTACTTAAGGCACCAGAATCATACCATATAATGGTGTCTAAGGAAAATTTATTAAATAAAATACAAGAGGTTATTACACATTGTATGCATAAAACTAAGGGTACTCGGTCTTAGGTAAATTTGATTGCGTTCATAATGATTTCTATATTCTTGATTTACTCAGTAAAGTATTGTTTGTTAATAGTAAGAATATTCAGTTAGAAAATCGGCCCTATCGGTGGGGCCTTAGAATACGCCGACTGCCCCCTGCAGAGGGTAAAAGTCCCTCAATGGGGGTCCTGGATATGACCTTAAACTATATCCAGTGGTGAGGCCCCAGCTTGTGGGCTTTGGGGAGTGTGGAGCCACCCTTTAATTATCATTGCTCCCAGGTCCACTCTGACCCGGAGTGGTAGTACCTGTTAGGGTCCCAACTATGGGTTAAATAGAAACAGACGTGAAAACACCAAATATATTCTATTAAAAATTTTTATTTCTTCAAAATCTTTGAGTTCAGCATTAAATAACCCGAAAAGGGTTGATATGCCGTAAAACAAAAACAACCAACCAACAGTTAGAAAATCAAATTGAATAACCATAATATAATAAAATAAAGATAATTGGCAGTGAATCTTTCATTTCCTCAGTAATTATTCATGAAATAAAGTAAGATAAGTACTTTATTGTGCAAAAGTATTTTATCTACAACATGTAGACGTATAAACATAAAATAGATTTTATTAGTCAATATATATTTGTTTGAATATGAATTTCTGGTTAGTTTAAGTATTTGTAAATATAAGGTTGAATCTAATAAATCCTAAGCTTATCGTTGCAAAGTTTATATATAAAGTAAATTAAGTGTAAGTATTTAAAAGAAAATATATACAAAATGCGGTACAATACAAAAGAGGGAAGGGATTGTATGCGTAGGTTGAACTATGTAACACTTCTAGACTGTTTAATCATAATACTAGTCGTACACCATGAATGACATTCTTAAAATCGAAATGACAATAAGCATACATGATGTCCGAAAGTTAGCAATAAATAGTTTATATAAAAAAAAACGGAATGAATTTCTTTTACAACGAGGTCACCGTTTATCAAGACCCTGAAGCCACAAGAGCATAACTCTAATGCACAGTAGTCAATTGTACAACATCGTAGTGATCGTTAATAGTGGAAATTTGGTAAATTGGATTAGAGGACGATTTATCAAGATTTTGTTTACGTTGGACTTGAAGACTACCGAACTGTAGTCAGATGGAAAGCAGGCAAACGAAAACCCAGATGTAGCAACAGTATTCGGTCCTTGGACATTATATAGGTAGAGAACTTCATCAGCATTGAGATATCTAATGAAGCGCTAGAAAGATCCCACCATTCTTTCAGCGACCATGGCAACAGAGTAGATGTACCTGCTCCAATTTAGACAAGGAGTAAAGTTTAGTCAGAAGCATATCAAAACATAGAGCCTCACCAAGACGAGAGACATTCATTTCAATTGATGCCAGATTGGAACTGGGCGTTAATGTTGCAAAGATAAAAGAATGGTTTTCAATGCATTTAAAGTAACCAGACACCGCTTTCCTAATTGTACCGCGTGCTCACGAAAAGAGGAGAGAGTATCAAAGAGAACTTGTTCATTTTCAACCTTTGATGTGTTTCCATAGATGGGTGTGTCGTCAGCATGGATTTCTACGAATGGTCTTAGGATATAATTTAGGAGACCATTGATGTAAATCAGCAAGAAACGTCGACCCAGGATGAACCCCTGAGGACCCCCAGCATTAATACTGTGAGTTTCAGATTTCTTCCCATCGAGAACTAATCTGTTTAACCTAGCAGAGAGAAACGATTTAATAATTGAAAAGACGTTTCCGGCTACACCATAGATTGAGATAATTTGACGCACGTACAATGTAACAAATTGGGTTAGTGAAAGAACACCTACTAGTAATTGTCGCATATACACATTTGTAGCGCGCGGAAAATTATGAAGGTGCCCACTAAAATTAACTTCATTTAAAGACTTAAAAAGTGGGCCTACATCTCTAGCAAAAGAGAACATCCGTCACCTAATTATCCTTGGAACCAAAATAGAAAAGTGGAAGGACAAAATTAAAAAAAAGGCCCGATGACGTATAACATAGTTTTGCTGTTTAATGTATTAAAATAAATCTAACCTACTCTAATCTAAACGATTCTGTACAGTGTCAAAGTTAGTTCAGGCAAGTCAAAATCTTTTATCTCAATCACGTTAAAATCTTACTAGAAATTAGTTCCATTCACTCGACAGAAACACAAAAGTTTCAAAGACCTTCCTACGTTCATAATACATCCCGGTATTTTTGCAATCCGAAATTTATCAACAATATCAAACTCGTCGGTATAGTCCGAAATTGGTTTAGCAACCTGGTTCTGGCAACCAACGCTTAAGGAGTTACCCCCGCGATCCAAAGATAGATGCAACACGGCATTCCAGTCTCCTGCTATTACTATACGACGGAACGAATTCATGGGGGGCTCGATTCGTCGAAAACAAGGAGCAGAGCTCAATATAATTATTGCGGATCTAAAACGCCATAAATAATATTCGGAAATATCGAGCAAGAACAACCTTTCTCTAGAATCCTGTCACAACTTTTCCAAAGTTTTTCTACTGCATCTAAATAATATGTAATGTTTCCCCTCTTTTTTTAAATATAGAAGTGCCCGATCACAAAGACAAGACTATGTCAATGACGGTCCGATAATTTGCAGAATTTTCCTATTATATATATATATATATATATATATATATATATATATATATATATATATATATATATATATATATATATATTAGCATGGGTGCCCCGCGTTGCCCAGGTGTTTGGAGGTGTATGTTGAGCAAAAAAAAAAAAAAATTAACAAAAAAATGATAATTTTTTAAAAAATATTACCCCTATTATGACCCCTTAACATTTACTATTTTTGGCTCGAATAAAGTTATTAAGTTCGATCAATGTCCAAGGAAACTATATCTGAACATTCAAGTGTTTGAACCCTAAATTGTCGGAGGAGTTTGGAAGAGGTTTCAAAGGTCAAATCGTTTAACTGTGACCCCTTACAAGCCAAATGTCTGACCAAAAACCGATCACATAGGTTTTTCCAAAATCTCAGTACCCTGTATATCAAATTTCGAGTCTGTAGACTAAAAATTGACAGAGTTATTGAGTGTGGAAATGTACAAACACAGACACCCACACGTTCATTTATATATATATATATATATATATATATATATATATATATATATATATGTGTGTGTGTGTGTGTGTGTATGTGTGTGTACGTATGTGTGTGTGAGTGCGTGTGGGTAATGGTTTTAGCGATTGGTTTCCTAGATGTAAATTTAATGAAACTCACATGATTATAAAAAAGTGGCCAATGGAGGACAGAGTTGGTATATTATCTGTTTATTATGCAAACATTATTGGTTACATATGTGCATACATGTTTCAGTGAAATTTCAATTCAAGGATGATCCTCATCAGACAAAAAAAAAGAATCGATATTGAAACGAACCCCCTACAAAAAACGCTTATTGCCCACATTCACAAATTATACACTCCACTTGCTCCCAGAACGTTAAACTAATGTACTTTTGACTCCAGTAGAAATATCGGTTCTTTTTTCGTCTTATAATTAGGTATGATTCCGCACAGTCGGGAGTTTCCATCTGTAAACGATGCTGCTAGGAACTGACGAATCGATTTAATTCACGTTTTGCTACCAACTAATCAGAAACCAGAATTGCTCCATAAATATTAAGCCTTTTTGTAGCAACTTCGCCTATGTTTTCTTCGTGTCAAGACGGGAATACTCTTTTGCTCTTTGGCTACAAAATTATAAAGTCCGGAACCTCTACAGAACAGCTGTCTACTGAGAACTCCTCATCTCCAGGACTTGTGTAGAATAACTATCAAAAACTATTCTGAAACTAAACATGGCTTCCAACTCAAGAAATAATCATGTTATAGATTTAGAACTAAACATTTAAATTCATAACATGAAAACTTATCATAATTTTAGTATTTATTCAATACAAACTGTGTGCATTCTATCGCAAGAACTGTCTACTGAGAACCAGTCACCTCCAGGGCTTTTGGAGAAGAACTAATCATCGGAAACTGTTTTGAAACTAAACATGGCTTACACTTATATATATATATATATATATATATATATATATATATATATATATATATATATATATATATATATATGTATATAAACAGAGAGAAAGTGAAAAGAAGAGGGGCAGGGTATTCTCTAGAGTCGGCGATTGATTCAAAACCTAGATATTAGAAATATAAATGCATTTTTTTGTAACTAGAAATGCGTTTAAAATACAGTAACTCTGTATATCTTAATTGAATTATTTGATTTCATCGCTACAGTGTTATCATCATTTTCTAGTTGTGTATTTACATATTATGTTTCGTTTTTTTTTTCACATTATTCGAGTGATTTAACATTTGACCGTATATTTTGGCGAACTCTTTCATTCGAAATTTACGAGACTCTCGGAATTTTTCCAAGAACTGAAGCGAAATAGTTCAAATATGTTGACATTTCAACGTTTTGGATACGCGATTGTTTCTTTTTTTATTTGAATTAAAAACCAGACTTTTTCGTTCTCTCTAAGAAGATATGAGGTTTTAGTCATTTTAATCCCATTTCTTACTTTTTCCTCTTTATGTCGCCTCAACCGAAATATCGATCTGCTATTTAACTAAATTTAAATATATTAAAGTTTGCTTCCTTATGTCTTGCCTTAGCTATGTCATCAATTGTACAAAACGCGAAGTGAAAACTACGATAAAGTTTAGTGTAGATGATAAGACGCAACCATGATAATTAGTAATGGTGGAATTTGAGTAGAATTTACGAATTTGGATACGATTAACGTAATCATAGAAAATGCAACGATCGCCAAGATCTAATCTTGGTTGAATTTTCATTATACTGGCGTGTTTTTTAAGGCGAAAAACTTAAAATACAACAAAACTCGAGAATATAATTTTATTCTACAAATGAGTACAAGTCTGACTCTCTGTCGATCTGTCCGTTTGTCTGACTGTCTGTCTGTCTCTGTCTATATGTTCAAACTCTATCTTATCCGAAACTAGAATCGGAGAGCGGAGCCAGGGGCCTTAAATGGTTGGAATTTTAACGGGCCGTTTGACTTTAGCCGGTGAAAATAGGTTTTAAGGGGTCAAAAATTGGGTCCAAATTGAAAAAGTCGGTAAACATTTTGTACGTGCATCCAAGTTTATTTTTTTTCATTTTTACTCGGTTCGTATGCGTATAACGTTGATGCTTATAACGTTGGAACAGTGGTAACGTCACCAACTTTGAATGCTACCATTTCTGTTTCGATTCTAGGTTTCCACTATATTATTATAGAGTTAATGTTCTAGCGATTTTTATATATTATAAAGTTGCGATTTCAATATATATATATATATATATATATATATATATATATATATATATATATATAGTAATTTATAAAATATATATGGCGATTAAGCTTCACTGAATATTCGCGTTTCATCCACTATAGGATTCGACAGGCTTATGCGCGAATTCTGTGGTTGTTTCTTGTTTTTTATATATGTTGAGAATTTTTAGTTCGCCAATCAGCTTTCTAGTATCCACCGTGCCTCTTCCTATCAGCATATTGACATGCATTTTATCGAACAAAGGATCTGTTTTAGAACTATGTTAGTGGTTTAAGGTAGACGTTTTCCTTTTTTTTTAATTTTTGTTTTATAAATATACATATATCTACACACATCCATGCACATATACATACATATATACATATATATATTTACATATATGTGTGATCGTATATATATATTCATGTTTATTTAATTTATTTATTTGTTTGTTTTCTATTGTTAGTGTTAGTTTTAAAGCTATTTTGTATCGCTATCCTAGAGTAAGTTTTATTTTGTGAACACATTTTTTTGCTATTTCTCGTCTACAGTTTAATAGATTTGGGGGTTCTTTAAAGTACAGGATAGCAAATTTTTCATGGACACATAATTTACATGGGTCGTCTAAATGTCTGCACGTGGTAGCTTGTCTTATTATTTTCCATTCGACTACCGGCGAATGTCCGCTTTCTTTTAGTTCCCAGTATTTATTCGCTAGTGTTGTTTATATATATATATATATATATATATATATATATATATATAGAGAGAGAGAGAGAGAGAGAGAGAGAGAGTGAGAGAGAGAGACTTATATAGACTTATATGTAATATACTGAGTTCGTGTATTTCAGTAAATTTTCATATACCAATAGGTTTTAAGCCAAAAATGGTTGACTTAAGGATTAAGCTAGCAAATTATCACATTTCGTAATTGAGCATTAATATATATATATATATATATATTTATATATATATATATATACATATATATCCATATTAATTTGGTGCATTAACTTGAATCGAAACCGAAATAAAAAAAACTGATATATATATATATATATATATATATATATATATATATATATATATATATATATATATATATATATATATATAATTTGAGATCCTCCGGCCACAATCGAAACCGAAACCAAAACGTATGAATAATTTTTGATAAAATTATCTATAAAAATAGATTACTGGAGTGTCAGCAGTTATAATCAAAACTAAAAGCAAATGTGTTGAAGAATTCTTGATTATAAAAAAAAGTCTAAAGTGCCATCAGCTATAATCGAAACCGAAACCAAGGCTGTACAATTTTGCTGAAATTATTTATGACAAGGAATTGAAGTACATATGTTACAGAGAGAGAGAGAGAGAGAGAAAGAGAGAGATGAGTGAACGTGGAGTGTAGACACGTTTACAAGAACCGAAGGTCAGCTGACCAGATTACGTATGAGTGACATGGTTGGCTAGTACTGGGAGATTTGATTTGGGCTTTGAAGAAGACGGACGGTTTTTCCGTTGTCTCCCCCTCTTAACTGGGGAGGGGGAGACGAACGCTGACGTGTGTAGAAGAAGAACCCCCACACAGGCCGATTTCACTTCCACTTCTGCAGGACCTCTGGGGAAAGTGAAATAAAAACTATAAAACCCATTCATCGTCTTGGAGTGATAAATCTTCGTCAAACAGGTATCAAGTCTCCCTTCAGGATGAGAAATTTCCAGATGGTCCAACATCGAAGAAGCAGAGGTAGGTTCTGAAATTACATGTCACACACACGATTACCTTTATTATAATCAAACACACAACCATTTATATTAGAGACAATCATACGCACACGCAATCCTTTTTTATGTTATATACACCAAATATAAATGGTGCCCACAGTGATAACCCTAGTGAGAATCTCGATCATAACGAATATATAACACATAACAATTAAACGACATGAATGTAAGCGTGATTAAGGAAACGGCACTCACGCTATCTTATTAATACATTGATTTTCCAATTAAAAATTCAGATAAAAAACTGGGCCAAGATCACAGTGTAGTATCTGTTCTGAGTCTACACTAATGGTTATTCGCGATTAGTCAATGAAAGAGAAACACTTCTATACACAAGCGTTTTTTTTATTTTTACCTACTTCTAGAGTGCGTCTATTTGGGGAGATGTTTCTTCCCTATATTAAAAAATATCTTGTGTCAGATTTTACTTCCGTGGTGGAAGAAAATAAACACCAAAAATACATACGCTTCATAATATAATTAACGTTTGGTTTTATTAACTGTTATTACGGATATCAGCTTTTTTATGTCACCAATTTCTCTTTGAAATACTGAATTTGTACTCCCGATACACGTAGAGCAATAAGACTAATTCAATCGAAAGCGTGATAGATTGATTGGATCTTGTATAAGTAATTAGAGAAATGTCAATATCAAATGCGGAATTCCTAATCAAAATCCTGTTCAACATAAAAAAGTCACTGATCGAGCGTATCATATCGGCTACAGTCGTCGCTGTTTTTTTTTTTGTTGTTTTTTTTGTGTGTTAGTGTGTGTGTGTGTGTGTGTGTGTGTTTTCTGAGCATCATTCATGATGCTGATCTTTGTTGGCATTCGTTTCGTCAATATTTTTCTATTCATAATTCATTCTATGAAGATACGCTGACTTTTCAGAAACAACACGTGTTTTCGATGCTAAGCTTCGTTCATGTTTTTTCGTATGAATCTACAGATTATTATATAATACAGTATGAAACGTTAACTTTTTCGCCCTGAAGAAAAGATCACTACTGTTCTGCTTTAAAACTTTTAGTACCAAAACAATTCAGGTAACTTTATTATTTAGTAGAGCTAACATTTATTCAATGTAGCTCCTTCAGCCCCAACAACCGCCATCTATACGGGTCCGGAATTGGGAGCATGCCTTTACACAAGCGCCAACAGGAGCTTGGCAAATACTTGAATGGCTGTGATCAGGCTGTCTTTGGTGTTATGGGATGTCATTTTGTTGATAGTTTCGACAAATAACCAAACGACATAGTCCAGTTGGTTCAGGTGGCGTGGGAGGAGGGGGCAGTGAGGGACAGGTACAAAGTCGTAGCACTACTTCTCAACCCCGGCATGAGTGTCTTTGGAGTTCTGTCGCAAAACCTGGGGTCAGACAGCGGTCACCGGAGTGCAATACGGCATCACCGCACTCTTCAGCACATCCAAGTACTCTTTGGCAATTACTTTCAAGCCTATACACAAGATGTAATGTGGTCTGATGTGCACCTCATTTGAAACCACACCACGATCATAACCGTAGCCATGAAGGGTTGTCCTATGCGTTGAACTCTCTCTTCACCGTCGAACTGTTTGGGTTTGCATTTTGAGGGTGCTAGTAGTTGTCGTGTTGTCATATTTGTGATCGGGAAAGAGCATAATTTGTACAGCGGCGCATCTCTGATTTCGCTCGTTCTTGGCTGCCATCACTGTTTGGATTTGCGCACATCTGACCAACTAGTAAATAATCTGCCACAAGAAAAACCTACAGGATTTCATCAAACGGAAATAGTATCATGTGTTTTATGTGGCGACAATTTTATCGTTTTACCATGTCTATATTTTTGGTGAATATTTAAGATGCACTTAAATGACTTTTGTATTTTTTTCAAACTGTTATGCCCGTTTTAATAATTGTTTTAGTTTTACCACGTTTTAACCAACTCATCCTCTGATCTTCGTCAGGTGGAAATGCAACAATAACTATGAAGATTAGGGTAACAGTCGGCAAAAATCAAGATTATTGATTGCATATTTTTCTCTGATATCATTTTAGTTTGAATGCCTTCAAGAAAGACATCGAGAACTTACTGAATGTTGTCATAATCCTAAGTAAAAAGTGTTTGCGAAACGAAATTGATTCGCATCTGGAAAACACAGGTGTTAGAAACAACACCCTTCAGCTTCTGTGAGCTGCTGTCAATATAAGGTTGCTGCAAAAATAATGTCGTTGTTTGACGTTCAACTTCAAAAGATCATAACTCCTTTCATAATAAGTTTATTAATCGAAACAAGAACCAATACATTCGACACATTTTTCCCAACGAGAAACAAGTTCTCGAAGCGACGAAGTCATTAAAGGCCGATTCGGCATCCTCCCGACTTTTAAAGCATTTTTCGCGCAAGAGGTTGCCGAGATGCTTAAAAAAGGGATAATCATGTAGCGTTGTTTAAATTATACATATATATATATATATATATATATACATATATATGTGTATATATATATGTGTATATATATGCATATATATATGTATATATATATATATATGTGTATATATATGCATATATATATATATAAAATTTATATATATATACTAGATTTTATAAAGTTTATATATATATATATATATATATATATATATATATATATATTAGATTTTATGACGAATGTTATGTTGTCTTCATGTACGTTTATCAATGGCAAACTGAATTATCTGTCTGTCTTAGAAGGATCTAATAATAATTTGCATAGGTCAAGTCATACCGTACGATTTAATTTTCATTAGCATTCTTTTATGCCAGACTTTGTCACAAGCCTTAAATAAATCAAGTGCCGGGGCCCTGGCTTCGCCCTCTTTATCTAATGCAGGGGTTCTCAAGCTTGGGTTCGCGAACCCCCAGTGGTTTACAAGAAGATTTCTAGGAGTACTTATATGACTGACAAGAAAAATATTTTAAATAGTGGTAGTTTTGGATTATTACATTCAGTGCTAGCAGGGTGTGTTCCTCCAATCGCACTGTTCTACGCTGGTTTCTAAATTTACAATCTTGTGTGTGTGTGTGTGTGTGTGTGTGTGTGTGTGTGTGCCATATCCGGTCGTTTTTTTTTAAGCAGCAACTGTGATTGACGATTGGGAGACGGTTACGTGGACTGAACAGTCAGCTAGCCGGCACACCCTAATAGACATCGGTGTTGCTGCCCCTATCTCCATCTCATTTTGTTTGCTAACTGATGTATATTGGTGTTTTCAATTGCATAGTCATTATTCTAATATCCTATTATATTATAACTGCGTTTCATTCTCATGTGATATATACATATATATATATATATATATATATATATATATATATATATATATATATATATAAATAAGCTAACGTGTCTGTGTGTCTGTGCGTCCGTCTGTGTGTTTGTGTACATTTCCCTACAAAATAACTCTGTCATTTTTTTATCTACAGACTCGAAATTTGAAATAAAGGGAACTGAGATTTGGGAAAATCTATGTGATCGGTTTTCGGCCAGAAATTTTACTGTTAAGGGGTTAAAGTTCAACGATTTGACATTTGTGAACTCTACCAAACTTCTCCGACAATTTTGGGGCTAAACACTTGACATTTTACATATAGGTTCCTTAGACATGGATCTAACTTAATAACTCAATTTAATCCCAAAACAACAAACTTTAAGGGGTCATTATCGGGGTAAAAGTTAATAAAATTGACCTTTTTATTTTGCGCAGCATACACCTCCAAAAACCCAGGCAAAGCCGGGCCGAAATGCTAGCCTATATATCTATGAACGTGTCTATGTGTGTATATGTCTGTGTGTCTGTCTGTGTGTCTGTGTACATTTTCCTTCGCAATAACTCTGTTAATATTTCGTCTACAGACTCGAAATTTTATATACAGGGTATTGAGATGTAGGAAAATCTACGTGATCCATTTTTGGCCAGAAATTTGGTTATTAAGGGGTCAAAGTTCAACGATTTGACCTTTGAGAACTCTAACAAACTTCTCCGACAATTTTGGGGCTAAACACTTGAGATTTTACATATATGTTTCTTGGACATCGATCTAACCTAATAACCAATTTAATCCCAAAAACAACAAACTTTAAGGGGTCATAATAGGAGTCAAACTTTTTAAAAAGTTACCGTTTTGGGGGGGTCTCAGCATACACCTTCAAGCACCCGGGCAATGCGCGGAACCCATGCAATATAGATATAAAGTGAACGTGTCTGTGTGTGTATCTGTGTGTCTATGTGTGTACATTCCCAACGCAATAATTCGAAATTTAATATACATGGTACTGAGATTTGGGAAAATCTTTTTAACTCGTTTTCGGCCAGAAGTCTTACTGTTAAGTGGTCAAAGTTCAACGATTTAACCTGTGAGAGCTCTGACACACTCCTCCGCCAATTTTGGGTCGAAACACTTGCAATTTTGGATATAGGTTCCTTGGACATGGATCTAACTTTATAACTTAATTTGAGCCCAAAACAATAAATTTTAAGGGCTCATAATAAGAGTCAAAATTAAAAAAAAATGGACCGCTTTTTAGTTTGCTCAACATACACCTCCAAACTCCCGTGCAACGACGGGCTGAAATGCTAGTATATATATTTATAAAAGTATGTCTGTATTTCTGTGCGTGTGTCTGTCTGTCTGTATACATTGTCCTACACAATAACAATTTTCAGTCTACAGACTCGACATTTAATATACAGGGTAGTGAGATTTGGAAAAAATCTTTGTAATCTTTTTTCGGCAAGATATTTGGCTGTTAAAGGGGAAAATATCAACGATTTGTCCTTTGATAACTCTACCAACTTCCCCCGCCAAATTTGGGTATAAACAATTTACATTTTAGATATACGTTCCTTGGATATGGATCTAACTTAATAACTTGATTGAGCCCAAAACAATAAATGTTAAGTAGTCATATTAGGGGTCAAATTAAAAAAAAAACAATTGACCTCTGCGGTCTCTACTAAATTATTTAGACAATTTCTGGTCTAAACATTTTGAATTTTACATAAAGGGTATTCAGAGATAGGGCAATCTTTTTAATTGGTTTGAGTCGAAAATTGGAGCTACTAACATATAAATGTATGTATGTTTGCGTGTCTGCTTTAAACTTTCGGCAGAGGCAACGGATTTTCACAAGCAAATATTGTTAATATTACAAAATATTAAAAAACCTTAATATACTCTGACATTAAACATGTTATGATCCGTGAAATTCTAACCGTTTCATATCATCCATCCGAAAACGCAGGACTATACATATAAGTAAAAGATTCTTCTAGAAAAAAATTCATCAAGGCTCCAATTCTTAACAAAAACCTACTTTAATTGGAAGGTATTTAATCACACCAGCGATGTTTACCTTATTTGTATACAACCCCTTGTTGCATTAACCTTTTTTCGAAGAATTGTAGGATTATTTTCAAGATTATAAAATTCACTTTGTGTTTACGGTTATACTTCTACGTATAGCTTCGGGCTTTGTAAGGAATAAATCAACTACTTGCATTTTCGCCAATTATATTTTCGTTTTTTCATCAAGTAGCTTTATTTTGTGTCTAAGGAAATTTTGATGAATAAAACATTTTTGCTACTCGCTAAGACTGGCATCACCTGACTAACTCCAGTCCCTGTCCCATCGCTGCATTTTGTTTTACAAGTTCTTCCGTGCAATGTGGTCTAATTAAATTTAATATTTGTACACTCCTAGCAAAACTAAAGTGCTAAAAAAGCTTCAACCAGAACTCGTTCCCATACTTACGAAACTATTTAAGCGTTGCCTTAATGGGGAAGTGCTTTACGACTCCCTGGAAAACCTCATCAGTTTGCCCTGTATTTAAGAATTCAGGTGATAAGTCATCCCCCTCTCAATACAGACCAATAAGTCCTCTGTGTGTTATAAGTAAGTTGCTGTAATTCATATTAAATAGAGAAATAGTAAACTACCTCAGCAGGAATAACCTTCTTAGTGACCCACAATATGGTTTCCGCTCTGCAAGATCTACCGCAGATGTGCTGACGGTTATATCCCACAGGATTAGTGAATCTCTTGACAAAGGCTTCCTTTCTAGGGCAATTACTCTTGACATATCAAAGGCTTTCGACAAGGTATTGCATAGGGGTCTACTTCACAAGATTTCCAGCTAGGGTATAACTGGGAATGTTTTCTCAATCATTAAATCATTTCTCTCCGATAGGCTCATTAGAGTAGTGGTAGATGGACAAAAATCGGAGGCCTGCAATATAAATGCTGGAGTCCCTCAGGGGTCAATCCTGGGCCCACCTCTCTTCCTGATCTACATCAATGACCTCCCTAAACACATACTTACATCATTCGTTGACATCTATGCTGATGACACGACCATCTACGGAAACACATCAAAGGCTGTAAATGACAAAGTGCTCTCTGATTCTCTCTCCTCTGATCTCGAGCCCGTGGTTCAGTGGGGAAAGACGTGGCTGGTTACCTTTAATGCATCCAAAACCAAACTCCTATACTTACATCATCAACGCTCTGATCCCCATCTGGTATCAATTGGGATGGATGGCTCTCATCTGGGTGAGGCCCCGTGTTTTGACAAGCTTCTGGGTTTGACCTTTACTCCTGATCTGCAATGGAACACGTACATCAAGTCTGTTGCTAAGGTCGCTGGAAAGATGGTGGGATCCTTCTACCGCCCCAGAAGATATCTCACTACTGATTCAATCCTCTTTCAATATAAAAGCCAAGTACGTCCAAGGATGGAATACTGTTGCCATATCTGGACAGGAGCTGCAAAAACAGCCTATCATGCCTTGACAGAGTACAATATAGACTTCGTGGCTTAGTGGGGGATGCCCTTTTCTCTACCCTGCAACCTCTCTCCCACAGAAGAGACGTTGCGAGCCTATCCTTGTTTTATCGTTATTTTCATGGCAGGTGCTCGTCTGAACTCCAGTCTCTGGCCCCCCCTCGGCAATCTTTCACGAAAAACACCCGTCTAGCTGAATCCACTGTGAAAAATTTCCCCCACTCTTTATCTGTGCCTAAATCAAAACGTGGGTTCCATGAACAAAGCTTCTTTCTTAGTACTGCACGCATGTGGAACTCTGTTTCGTCTGCCTGCTTCCCACCTGAATACAACATGGATGTCTTCAAGTCCAACGTTAACAAATTCCTAATGAACCGCCCCCTTAAGTAAACACTTCATCAAATCTCCACACTAACGTAATGCACTTGCAATAACCCTTATCCCTGAGTGGCTTCCGGGCCTTGATAAATGGTGATCACTGTGTAAAAAAAAACTATACACGAACGGCCTGACTAACAAAATACACATGCACACACGCACAGACACACACACATATATATATATATATATATATATATATATATATATATATATATATAATTAAAATAATTAAATTTAAAAAATAAACCTTTCACTGTAGATGGTAATAGATGCCGATAAACTTTATATTCTCATAGTTTCTTTACTTAAAAGTACTTGTATTTGGAGTTCAGATCGAGCGCTGTTTACCAAAACTGTATTTCCATAGAACATTTAAATGTAATGTAAACAAACCACAGAATGCGCAACCCTTATCTTAGGAAACTGGTTATGAATCCGGTAAAGGCCACAGGATGACAAAAAACAATTAAGAGAAAGTTTCGTAAAAAAAGCTACAGAAATAGGAAATTGTAAAAAGATAAGCTAACGGAATAAAAAAAAAATAGACTAATGTGTTTAAAAGGAGAAATAGAAAAAAAAAAAGAAAGTAACATATCAGAAACTTCTGAATATCACAAATAATAATAGAAGTCATTGAAAAAAAAGAGATTAGCAACATCACGACATACGGAGAAAAAAATGATGATACGTAAATTACAGTACAGGCCAATAAGTCTCCTGTGCGTCATGAGTAAGTTGCTGGAATCTGTGTTAAATAGAGAAGTAATCAACCATCTCAGCAAAAATAACCTTCTTAGTGACACACAATATGGTTTACGTTCTGCTAGATTTACAGCAGATGTGCTTACAGATATATCTCATAGGATTAGCGAATCTCTCGACAGAGGCAATCTTTCTAGGGCAATTGCTCTTGACATATCAAAGGCCTTTGGTAGGATATGGCATAAAGGTTTACTTCACAAGATCTCCAGCTATGGTATTATTATTATTAAATCATTTCTCTCTGATAGGTTCATAAGAGTAGTGGTTGATGGGCGAAAATCAGAAGCTACCGGTATAAATGCTGGAGTCCCTCAGGGGTCCATCCTGGGCCCAACTCTTTTCCTTATCTACATTAATGATCTTCCAAATCACATCCTTACATCATTCGTAGACATTTTTGCTGATGACACTACCATCTATGGTAGCACATCTAAGACAGTAAACGACCAAGTTCTCTCCGATTCTCTCTCCTGTGATCTTGATCACGTTGTACAATGGGGAAAGGAGTGGCTGGTTACTTTTAATGCATCTAAAACCAAGCTTCTATCTTTACATCATCAACGTTCTTATCCCCAACTGGCATCAATTAAAATGAATAGCTCTCGTCTTGGGGAGGCCTCAAGTTTTGACAGACTTCTGGGCTTGACCTTTACTCCTGATCTTAAATGGAATACGTACATCAAATCTGTTGTCAAGGCCGCTGGAAAAATGGTGGGATCCTTCTATCGATCCAGTAGATATCTCTCTGCTGATGCAATTCTCTATCTATATAAGAGCCAGATACGTCCAAGGATGGAGTACTTTTGCCACATATCGGCAGGAGCTGCTCGAAAAGACTGGTCCTGTCTTGATAGGGTTCAAAATAGACTTCGTGGCCTGGTGGGAGATGTCCTTTTCTCTTCGCTGCAACCTCTGTCTCACAGAAGAGATGTTGCGAGTTTGTCTCTGCTTTATCGTTATTTTCATGGAAAGTGTTCAACTGAGCGTCAATCTATGGCCCCCCATCGCCAAACTTTCCCAAGAAACACTAGACTAGCAGAAAACATTATCAATAATTTTTCCCACTCTTTATCTGTACCTAAACCTAAACATAGATTCCATGATCAAAGCTTCTTTCTTAGAACTGCACGCCTGTGAAATTGTCTTCCGTGTTCCTGCTTTCCAGCTTGCTATTATATGGTTGTCTTCAAGTCCAACGTGAACAAATTTCTGATGAGCCGTTCCACTTAAGTAAACAAATTTACCGAACTTCCAATACTATCGATTACTACATTGTCCTTTTGACTACTCTACACTCTTTAACCCTTATCCTTGAGTGGCCTATCAGCCTTTATAGGTGTTGGCGTTTATGTAAAAATAAACACCCTGCACCTTATAAACAACCCTCTAATGAAAC
>NC_136508.1:98877416-99032416 GCF_053919585.1 Euprymna scolopes
AAATAAAACATATATATATATATATATATATATATATATATATATATATATATATATATATGGCGGGACTATGATTGCACAAGGACTGTTTTGGAGGGGAGAATGAGTGTTGTTAGTGTTCCGATCCCGAATTTTTCTAAATCCTACCCTTTGATGAGAAGTAAAGTATTTATTCGAAACTTCGCGGATTAAGGACTATTCACTTATTTAAGTGTTTCCTTTTTCAAATTAAATATGTTTTTAACTCTTTTTCAAAGAGTGTGTTTAACCTGTTTTATTCAGTACTTGTTCTGATTATAAGCTCTATCTCATATTTGGTGTATAAAGCTTTTACATCTGTTTGAGATTACTTTATAAATATTAATTCTTTAATATTCATAATTTACTTGAGTTTTGTTATCTTTGATCATTTTGGTAAACTTAACTGCAATTCTAATTTAAGTGAACGTATATGTTTATCTGTCTGTGTCTCTGTGTGTGTGAACATTTCCCTACACAATAACTCTGTCATTTTTAAGTCTACAGACTCAAAATTGGATATACAGGGTACTGACATTTGGGAACATGGATGTCATTGGTTTTCGGCCAGAAATTTGGCGATTAAGGTGTCAAAGTTTATGGATTATACCTTTGACAACTCTACCAAACTCCTCCGACATTTTTCACTCTAAACACTTGAAATTTTAGATATAGGTTCCTTGGACATGTCTCTAACTTATTAATTTGATGTGAGCCCAAAACAATAATTGTTAAGAGGTAATATTAGGGGTCAAATCAACAAAAAATTACCGTTTTTTTTTTGCTCAACGTATACCTCCATATACCCGGGCACCCATGCTAGTATATATATATATATATCTATATATATATATATATATATATATATATATATATATATATATATATATATATATATAAGTGAACGTGTCTGTGTGTGTGTCTGTGTGTATGTACATTTCCCTACACAATATCATCAGCATGTGTTGTCTTTCGTGATTTTGGTGATCCAGGTGATTGGTGGTACATCATTTAGATTTTTTATGTTAATCTTCAATCCGAAGGACTTGGCTGATCCTGCGAAGTCCTGAGCATCCTCGTGACTATGCGCTACAAATGCGGTGTCATCAGCAAACATGAGCTCCCGTACGAGTATCTTTGTTGTTCTATTTGCGGATTTGTATGCATTGACATTGAAAATGTCTGCTCCCGGCCTAGATCGTATAAAAACACCCTTATCACAATTTCTGAAGGCATGCTTAAGCACAACCGGCAGGTAGAGTGAGGGTTGGAGCGAGGACGCAGTCCTGTCTGACACCATTCTGCACGTCGAACGAATCAGATAGCTCGTCCTTCAGCTTAACTGGCTTTCATGCCTGAATGAAGGGCCCTGTCAAGGCTGGTGAAGTGTGCAGGAAAGTCAAGCTTCAGCAAGACTTCCCAAAGAATGCCTCGATCCATCGTGTCGAAAGCCTTCGTAAAATCCAGAAAGATCCTTTACATCTCCATATTTTGCTCCATTCACTTTTCCTGGATCTGTTTGAGTGAGAAGATCATATCCGCTGTGCCTCTGTTTGCAGGGAATCCACATTGTGCCTCGAGTAGCAAGGTTTCAGCGTGCTCCGTAAGCCTGCTCAGGAGAACACGAGCGAACTCTTTCCCAGGGACTGAGAGCAGTGATATATCCCTGTAGTTTCCACACAGCCTGCGATCTCCCTTTTTTAATATTGTCACTAGCTGTGCGTCTTTCCAATCTTGAGGGACAGTTGCAGTGGTCCAGGCACTCTGTATGATTGTGCAGAGAGTGCTAAGTAGTTTTTGTCATCCTCGCTTGATGATCTCAGAGTATATGCTGTCAGATCCAGCTGATTTCCTATCCTGTAACATCAACACTGCTTTGCAGATTTCATCTGAGTCAGGGCATCTGTCCATCCAGTGCTGTGTCGGGAACTGATTCAGGTGGATTATTGCTTGTTCTTCAATGACTGGCGTCTCGTTTAGCAATGTTTTGAAATGCTCAGTCCATTGTTTTAGACACCCGCATTTGTCAGTGAGGAGAGTTGGTTGGTTGTTTTGTTTTACGGCATATCAACCCTTTTCAGGTTATTTAATGCCGAATATGGTGATTTTGAAAAACGATTTTTAAATATAGTATATTTGTTTTTTAAGTCGTATTCTATTTAACCCATAGTTGGGACCCTAACAGGTGCTACCACTCCGGGTCAGAGTGGACCTGGGAGCAATAGCAATTAAAGGGTGGCTCCACACTCCCTAAAGCTTGCAAGCTTGGGCCCTCACCATCGGATATAGTTTAAGGTCATATTCAGGACCAGTGAGGAGAGTGGAATAGTCGCTTACAAGTAGTTGATCAGGATGGCTCACATTTGGGGCCAAGACTGCTTTCATACTCCCATAGAAACCCTTCATGTCATTGGTGTCAGCCAGAATATATAGTTCAGCAACCTTGGCCATCCACCAACTGTTCTGAAGTTCCCTACATCTGCTGCGGCGCTTGCTGTTTGCCTTAGCGTACTTTGCCTTGATGAATCTAGTGTTTTTGAACAACATTGAACTTCTTGCAGCATTTCTCTGGTGGATGAGTTGCTTGATTTCTTCGCAGTTCTCATCGAACCAGTCCTCATTGCGTTTCCCGACCAGTCCAAGGCACTCTTTGGATGTTTCATAAACAGTTTCTTTGAAGGACAGCCAATATGAGTTTACATCTCCGGTTGATTCAGCAAGTCTCTCATTGAGAGCATTCACCAGCACTTCTCTTACATTTTAAAGTTTCAAGCCGTTGTCATCCAGCTTCTTAGGGGGTTGTTCTTTATCTTTATTTTGCGTCTCAGTTTAAATCTCGCTTGTGTCCGGATCATAATATGGCCAGTATTGCAGTTTGCCCCCCCCCTATTGCTCTCGTGTCCAGGATATCTGGGAGGTCACGTTGACGAGGCATGACGAAGTCAATGAGGTGCCAATGTTTACTTCTAGGGTGCATCCAGGAGTTCCTATGTACAGGCTTGTGTTTAAAGAAGGTGTTGGTGATGCAAAGCTGATGCTCAGTGCAAAGTGAAAGGGGGAGCTCCCCGTTTGAGTTGACTTTCCCGCATCCATACTTCCCTAATGCTCTGGATCAGGTGATATAATCCTGTCCTGCACTGGCGTTAAAGTCTCCCATGAGTATGATCTCACCCGGTTTTGGTACGCATTCAAGTGTACTGTCTAACTTATGGTAGAATATATCCATTGTTTCCTGAGAGCTTGTCATAGTCGGAGCATATATAGCTATCAGGGTACACCAACGGTCGTCTGATAAAGGTAGCCTTAGTGTCATCAGCCTGTCATTTATCGTATGGGCAACTTCTGTCAGTTTCGTCACTAGCTCGTTTTTGATGGCTAGTACAACATCGGACTCGCTTCTCTAACTAGAGGCCTTGTCACTCCAGTAAATAGCGTAGCCGGACTCTCTAATGGAACTGCTCTCTTTGAACCTAACTTCACTCAGGGCAGCAATTTTGATGTTATATTTTTCTAATTCGCACGATATACTCGCACTTCTTCTTTCTGGTCTTGCCGAATCAGACCTGTCAAGCAGGGTTTGTATTTTCACGATGCAAACTTGAAGTTGGGTGTATTGTGGACCTTGTTATCCTGGGCGACGCCCTACCAGTGTGAGTTCTTTTTCTGTTTTCGTTTCATGGTTCGTAAGAAACTTGCTGACAAGATAGTTTAAGGATGAAGTGGGTTTGTCAGTTTCCATTTCCCCTCTCTCCTCCAATGGGGTACGCCAGACTGGCAAACACGAGTCGGCAGCTAATTGGTCGCAGTGACTAGCCAGAATGAGTGTTATCAACTTTCTCAAACTGCCTTAACAGACGTCACAGTGTCTGAGCTTCCATAGATCCCTGCACTGTTAGCCTGAAGTTCAGTTTCCAGTGGCGTCCGCCTGGGGGCCAGCATAGAGTCTTGACTGACAGCTACACTTCCGTACATCTGTCAACCCCTTGGGTGATCGGTTCCGCAGTGGTGGTGCATGCCATACCAAGAGATCGCGTTATGGAACCGATTGTGCGCACACACACACACACACACACGTATATACACACACGCATATGTATATGCGTATACCCGCAAGCACCTATATTCATAAACACACAGAAAAACACATCCATATCCATGCACCAACCAGCATACGCCTATGTACAAATATATACATAAACACATATACACATCTTAAAAACCTCCATGAACCCGCATTGATGCATAGATGCACCTGTATATTTAAAAACACCCACCCAACAACATATACACCCACAGATCCAGGGAAACTTCCTATTATAAACATTTAGTTAGAAACAATCACACCACCCATGCGACCGGTGCTTATAGGCACACAAACACACATACACACACGCACGCACACACACACACGCACACACACACTAACGCACGCACGCACGCCCACACACATGCACATATATATGCATGATGCTAGTTGGCTGTTGACCAACCCCCTCCCCCCCAAAAAAAGGAGGGTTCGTACGTTCTTTGAACGGTCTTGTTTTTAATATTTCTGGGATACTAGCCACCCTCCTCACCAGATAGCCTGATGCGGGAACCGGTTTAGTCGCCGATAACCCGACCATGCGACAGGTAGTACTAGGTTACATGGTACCAGTAGCATATGACATGACCTGACACATCCCTACGCAATACCTCCGTCATTTTTAATCTACAGACTCGAAATTCTATATACAGCGTACTGAGATTTGAGAAAATCGATGTGATCTGTTTTCTGACAGAAATTTGGCTGTTAAAGGGTCAAAGTTCAATGACTTGACCTTTGAGATCTCTACCAAACTCCTCCGACTATTTTGGGTATAAACACTTGAAATTTTTTATATATGTTCCTTGGACATGAATCTAACTTAATAACTTAATTTAAGCCCAAAACAATAAATGTTAATGGTTCATAATAGAGGTCAAAGTTTTTAAAAAATTGACCTTTTATTTTTTGCTCAACATACACCTCCAAACACCAGGGCAACGCCGGGCTGACATGCTAGTATATATATATATATATATATATATATATATATATATATATATATATATATACGAATCTGCCATCGCACACATAAACTTACATATTTATATGGTTCTATGTATACATATTTAGGTGCATATCTATCTATTGTTCTATCTAACTCTCGATATACATATGTGCGTGTATATAGGATCTACTCTTTGATACTATGCTAAATAAACATTTAGATGTTCGTTTACGTTACGTTTAAACTTCTGCATATCAATATATCCAGGGAAACAGGTGGCAGGAAGTAACTTCCAAAGTCAAACTATTCGATTAAATAAACTATTAGAGTAGAAAGCTTTTTGGTATGGAAGGGCCGCAACAGTAAAAGGTGTGAGATTTTGTTGCTAAGCGGGTTTGTCGGGTATATGTACGTCGAGGGGGGCAGGTGAAATGTGTCCGTCAGAGAATATTCTACTACAATGTCTTAGTTAAGAAAGTGAGGCCTATTAGATTGAAACTTGCAAGGAGACTCCCTCTTACCACTTCTCTTTGTCATAGATATGATGGCGCTCAACAATATAATAAACAGTGTGCTTTCACATAATCTTTACAAAAAAAAACACACAACAATAATTTCCTTGTGTAATTAGGCGTTATTTAACAACGATAACAACAAAAGGATAATCTGCAGAACACGACCAGACTCTTCTGTAAAGATTCAAATAGGATTTAACTAGGCACCGCTAAAAATGGCCGAAAAATCAAGTTGTTGTTGTTTTTTAAAACGAAATTACATTTATTAAAATCCATAATTTCTGAGTAACTTTTTTTCCCAGAAACATAAAACCCTGAATTTTATCATATAGAAAGCAGAATAATGTAAAACTTTTCCTACTATTTTTAATTAAATTTTAAATGTTAAATTTTCCCCAAAAGTTAACAATTGGCGTTTTTTATTTTGCACAAAAAACGTATATAACTAGTTTTAAAAAAAGGTTTTTGAAAGAATTACTTTGTTTATTTCTTGTCTCACTACGATTTAGGGTGATTTTCTATGAGAATATGCAAAAATATTATAATATAAGTACATGGGTTTCAAATAATTCCACTTATTCATATAGGCAACCAGTTACTTCGAGTCGATTTGATTACTGTTTACATATTGTACTTGATAAACAGCAAACTACGAAAGACAAAAAAGCCAAAAAAAACCTTACTTTGCAGTGACGAAAATTTCAATGTATTATTAACGCTGAGCCTGGCCAGTACCAGATGGGTGATCATTTGTATGAGTTTGGTTTTTAATGTGTATGTGTTTGGGGGCCAGACTCTGCAAAACAGGGAGAGGGGCAATTTAAAGAAGAATAATAAAAAAAAAACATTATTTCAGCGCGTTTGTCCACCGTAGTTGAAAGGCG
This sequence comes from Euprymna scolopes, assembly GCF_053919585.1. Lineage (NCBI taxonomy): Eukaryota > Metazoa > Mollusca > Cephalopoda > Sepiida > Sepiolidae > Euprymna > Euprymna scolopes. The sequence continues at coordinate 98,883,867 of NC_136508.1, forward strand.
GCAAACGTTTCCAAACTGGATCGAAAAAATAAAAATATTTTTAACACAAAGGGCACAATATTTATCGATTTTTTTTTTGTATCGATTGTTTAATAATGATCATGCATTATTCGGCTCGCTAAAAAAGGAATAGTTAATTTATTTATCAAAGATTTTAAAATCTTACTTGATCACAAAAAAAAGTGAAGCAGAGGGAATACGGTGAAGAAAAAGGTGATTACACATGAATGGATAGTCTGGTGGAAGATAAATAATTCAGTGACGGTAATATCGTATTATAAGCTCTCATGTTTGGTTTTATCGAGCTTTTACATCTGGCTGAGATAACTTTATAAATATTAATTCTTTAATATTTATAATATACTTTAATTTTACCATCTTGGATCATTTTGGTAAATTTTATTGTAAGTTATATTATATATATATATATATATATATATATATATATATATATATATATATATATATATATATATATATACATATATATATATATATAATATTGTATTTTTAATATATAAAAAAAGCATCAACTAGTAATCATTAAAAAAACAAGTGAAGAATCTATGATCCCCGTAAGTACAAAGCGAACGAGACCTGAAAAAGTTCAGAATTTGCCCCTCCCATTTAGCTCCCAAAGTCACCAGGGGACGTAAAATCCTGGTGAAAGTGAAGAAACCGTGCAGTTTTAGGTCCTAACATATGTAAATTTTAGTTCTACACTATGCAAAAAAAGAAATAACTAAGTCCATATTAACCCCCCCCCCCAATTTAGTCCCAAAATTCCTCAAGGCCTTAACATATTTAAATTTGAGTTCAGCACCATGCAACACTTTTGGGCAAATATGGTACAATAGTCCCCAAAATGGAGTGATTTATTAGACATAAAAGAGCCCTTGTTATCGCGTAGACAAACAAAATTATATAGAAATCAGTTAATTGCAACTGTTCAGAAGTTTTATAAAATCCAAGGCATCATTTTTTTTAATAAGCACAAAAGTGTCAATTTTAGTCATTTTAATCCAAAAAACATCCTTATAGAGGCAACTGGAGTTTTACCGGAAAATCCGTTCTGTTATTTTTTTTTTTACTCATATCATGTTTAATGTTTGTGCAAAATTTTTAAAAATCCAAAGCGTAGTTATTGAGAAAAATGCATACAGACGAATGGACAAACAGAGAACGGTTAAAATACAGGTCTATCCTCCTTTTGTCGATTAATAAGAATACGGATTATAATAAAGATGGTATAAAATAAAAGAGATTCGAACTTCCTCCTGCAAGAAATGATATCTTAATATGAAGGTCATCGTTTATGAATTATAGAATTAAATGAATGTATAAAAATAAGGTTGTCGTATGATCAAGTGACCTGGTGTACATGTAGAATTACATAATTATGATGCTTAAGTAAGGGCAGATCATTGTCTCCAGTTTTGTCCACTTTACAGATTAGACCGTATTGCTTCTAAGAATAATGATGATTTTATATAAAAATTGAAATCGACGCAGAGTTTTAACAATAAAGACTTACACTTATCAAGGCCTGGAGGCCACATGATAAAAAACGTTAACTACTTAAGAGAATAGTTCAGCAAGAACTTGTTTACGTTAAACTTGATAACAATAGTTTAGTCGATTGGAAAGCAGACTAGCAGATTTCCTACTTGAGAGAGAGAGAGAGAGACTATAGAATAGAAACAATAACTTGATAAATTAGCTCCTCAAGAATTGCCCAACAACTAAAAACACCGCGATTATGAAGTGTCATGTTTCTTTCTTTCACGCAATAAAAACACGACCCGTTTCTCAACTGCATTGAAACTTAAAATGAACAGTTGTTATTACGAAAACCTGCGATATTCAGCTCAATGGTTTGTACGCCGACGAATCCACGACATTCCTAAAGCCTTGTTGCATCAAAAGAAGGTCATGCAAATTGTTTGGCTTTCTGCAACCAAACTTATTCATTACAGCTTTGTGAATGCTGGCGAGACAATTGCGGCAGAGAAGTACTATCCTCGAAATGATGAAGTGCATCAGAAACTTCAACAGCAAAACCCAGCATTGTTACAAGAAAAATCCCTTTTCTTGTACGTAAGAACACCATTAGATAAATAAAAATTAGATTAAGATAGACCGAGATTCGAACCTTGTAAGCAAGGTCCAGAAACAGATTCAGAAAGGAATTCGCATTGTTTAGTTTCACATAATATAGTTTAGATATGTTGTTGAAAAAGGAATTTTAATTGTTCATTTTTTATGAAAACTGAATTAAAATAAGGTCAGAAGAACGAATAATAGCAAATTAAAACATATTGAAAAATAAGTTAGATCGAAAAATAGGTCAGTAAGAGTTCTTTTTCTGCAGAAATGGTTTGGAAGCATGTGCGAACCATGAATGTTCAGGCCACGTGGGTCGATCACGTTTTCGGACATACATATGACGTCATGGCAGAAATTAATTCTCAATATAGGAGCTAGAGTCGAAGATGAGGAAGAGTTAGACAGAGAGAGGCGGCGTCCAGAGTCGAGTCCAGATCGAATCAGAGGAGGCTTCCCCCTTTAGAAGCGAAGGGGAAAGTTTTAAACATGTAGAAACAACTTTGAATTCCTGGATGTGATCATCATTTTGACCGGTCACATGGAATGTAAAGAACATCTCATATTTTTGTAACTGGCGTGTTCGTGTCGTCTTTCTACCACATTGAAGGTAGTGTGAAATAATTTATATGAACATTGTTCCCACTCATCTTTATAATGATCTTTGTGTATAACTTATCTAAGTAATGTGTCCCCACTTCCGTCTAAGAAACGTGTCCTCACTCCGTCTACGTAATGATTGCCCCCACCGGTGTTAAAGAACTGATCAATCTCTCTCCACTCTAATATATGTTAAAAGAAGGACCATCCACCGAACTGTAAAAAGTATAAATTTCTTCTCTCTTCTCTCCCCCTCTTTAATATCTATAGAAATGTATCTTACCCTCATCAATATGAATGTAACCATCCCTCTCTCTCTCTCTCTATATATATATATATATATATATATCCCTCTCTCTCTCTCTCTCTCTCTGATATGGTATCCTATGCAACAGCATTAGTCAACAGAAATAGCTAAATTCTTCTCCACAACGATGCCCGATCCGAATTTGCTAAACCGACATTACAGAGGTTTAATGAAATAGGCTACGAAACTCGACCTCACCCGCCATAATCTAAAGATCTCTCACCTTTAGACTACTACTTTTTCAAGCATTTGCACAGGTTTCATTGTGAGAAACGCTCCTTACAATCTAAGCGATGTTAAAAAAAAAACACCTCGAGCGACTTTATCTCCAGCAGAACTCAAGGTTTTTAAGTCACTTGTTTTACGCTGGCGTTGTTGGCGCTTTGATTCTGATGGTGCTTGTGTCGATGCATATATTTCTGTTAGAATCGAGATAGGTTCATCTGAATTTAAAAGTGCAAAACTAAAAAAAAAACTTTCTTGTCAACCTCATACATCAAATACGATTCTTTTTTATTAGGTTTGGAACATGCGGTTAATATAGTATACGTAATATTGATAAAAGATTTTATTAACGCAATGAAACCATTGTACGTAATGTTAGATGCATTGGCCTTCATTAATTTCGTTGATTAAATTCCGTAGACTGTCACTTTCGAAAGCGAACTCTTAAAACATGTCGCTATTATCGTGCAAGGCGATCTCCTAATTTACAAGCTGTAAAACATTAATTGCAATTACTCATATAACTAGCATCTCTGAACAAACTTTTTCTCTAGTGTTTTTCTACACAGAAAGTAAACTTTCATATGACAAACATTTTTTTTATGTGGAACACTATATACTTGGGGTTCTTTGCATCTGACTACAACACAGTTGTCTTTATATTCGACATCATCGAATACTTATTGACCTTTCGTCTGAATTAAGACCCAGTACAAATTGCCTGGGAGTTCACATCGGCAGACCTAGGCTGAAGCGTCTCAGGCAACAAAGAATAAACCTGATCCACTCGAAAGTTTGGTTGCAAGGTGGGAATCTTAGGTAATAACCAGGCGGCGTTCCTTTGTCCGACAGGTAGTCGACCAGTTCTTGTTCTTGCAGCTGTCGGGCTGATTGTCAAGAACGGATTTCTTGACTAGTAGCTCTATCTAGATCTCCAAAAACCAAACCAACAAGAAGGCTTAGCAGATTGAAAATATAATTTTCGCTTATACTTGAGTAACAGTTGGGCCTTTATAAACCACGAATCGTTAGTATGAAAATTCTTGATTAGCAAAAAATGTATTTGTTTCTAAACATATAAACTGCTCGTATCAAGAGGAAATTAATATTTTCTATATTTTTTATTTTTCTGTGCTCATTCATAATCACCCTAGTTTAAATGTAGGGTTAGGATAAGACCATGACATTGTTTGCAAATTAATATCCTGTGACGTGGAGGATTTTGGCCCATTGAGGTTATTTTTTACAAAAGAATCACCACTTTTCAAAGCCCAGAGGTCACTCGAAATGGCTGTACAGTAATCAATGGGACAATAGCGTAGTACTCGTTTGTAGTGGAAATTTGGTAAATTAGATTACTTAACGGAACGGCTTTACCAGACCATGTTCAGGTTGGACTTGAAGACAACTATATTATAGCTGAGAAAGGAGTTCCACAGGCGAAGCGTTGTTTATAGACTCCACATTTAGGTTACTGCACAGAGAGAAAAGTTGGAGTGTTATTGATAGTGGTTTCAGATAGACAAGTATTTTTCGGAGTTTTAATCGAGCACTTGCCATAAAAAAAAAACAATAAAGCAGAGACAGGCTCAAAACATCTTTTCTCAAGGAAAGAGGTTGCTGGGAAGCGAATAGGGCATTCCCCACAAAGCTACGAATCTATTTTGAACTCTGTCAAAAAAAGCAGAATGAGATATTTTTAGCAGCTTGAGTCCAGATATAACAACAGTGTACTATCGTAGGAGTACTGAAAAATTCACTTGTACAATTACACTCCTTACTCTCATACTAGTGTTTTTTTTTCTCATAATTGTAGCGCAGTTATTTTAATTTGTTACATTCTAGATACTTCTTTTAAATACTGCTTTATGAGGTATTCAGCGCATAGTCGAACTGCAACACCTCCGATGTTATGGAGGTTCAAGTTGGTCTTCGTATCATACTTCTGGAAATTTTCAGTTTCTTCCAATCTCAAATCTATTAAGGTCACTGTCATAAAGAACCCCCCCCCCAAAAAAAAAGTTATCACCACTTAACTATTGCATTTACCAATTCTGTTGAGGAAAATATAGTAATAATCTAAATGCTTCACTGGGGTTTATGTTCCTTTATTTCAAACATCCAGTGTAATCATTACATCACACAATCATTACTTGTGCAACGGCTAACAAAATTTTACCTTTAAATAAACACTCTATAAATCCTGGGAATCTGAATATTTAACGATTTATGCAATTCGCGATGCTTGGATGTATTATATAAGCAAATATTATTGGATAAAGATGTAAAAAAACACTACACTTGACAAATCGTTAAGTGTGTGAATACAGAACGATCGATACATTTATACTTTAATTTATAACACAAGTCGCTAAATATGTAAGAGAACTAAAAAACAACACACATTAACACTATATACAATCTGTTATAGCTAGCCCACATAAGAGAAATAAAAAAGCTTAAATTATTTCTTAAACTTTTAGAGTATTATAACGTCTAGAGATAATTCCTTATAAAAGTATGCCCGGCCAATTGATAGGCAGTGTATTTTAAAATACTTAAATTCTTTAAAAACTTCAGTGCCTGGAAAGTACACTGAATATCTAGCACAACATAATATTTCGTATGATCCTTCCGTTAAAAATAAGTAATATTTTATTATTTATTATGCTTAATATGGTTAAAATAATTGCCATCTGTAGAAGATATATATATATATATAATTATACATATATATATATATATATATATATATATATATATATATATATATATATATATAATAAGAATTACAATTAAATTAACCAAAATGATCCAAGATGGCAAAACTAAAGTATATTATACATATTTAATTAGTAATATTTATGAAGTAATCCCAACCAGATGTAAAAGCTCGATAAAACATAATAGGAGATAGAGCTTATAATAAGAGCAAACAATTAATAAAACATATTAAAAACATTTTGTAAAAAGAGTTAAAAAACATATTTAATCTGAAAAGGAAGGACTTGATAAGTAGATAATCCTTAATCAGCGGAGATTCGATGAAATACTTTCCTTCTCATCAGAAAGTAGGAATTAGTAACATGCGGGATCGGATTTTGCATACAAAAGTATTTGATGAAACTGCAAGTAAGTCAAAGACCTTACTTGATAACAAAAAGTGAAGTAGAGGGAATATGATGAAGAAAAAGGGGATTACACGTGAATGGATAGTCTAGCCGTACTGATGAATTGTGATAAAACGAAACAGTGCTGTATATAGATTTATATATATATATATATATATATATATATGTATATATATAGTAATTTATAAAATATATATGGCGATAAAGCTACACTGAATATTCTGCGTTTCATCCAACTATAGGATTCGTCAGGCTTATGCGCATAAGCCTGACGAATCCTATAGTTGGATGATAAATTACTAACTAGCTCTACCTACGTATTGAGCACTTTTGAAGTAAATACTTAAAGTTTACGCATAAATCTATACTTTCGTATATTAAATTTATGCGAATAAATGAAGTAGTTATATATATATATATATATATATATATATATATATATATATATATATATATATACAGGATGACCCCCCCCCAAAAAAAAAAAACCGGGTCCAAACTCTAATTAGGCCCCGTTTCTTAGTGTTTCGTCCGAATGAAATGAAAATTTGGTCATAACTAGTTTATTGTATTCAAAACATCACATCAAAACACAAGTCTATTTGGCCTTTTTTTCCGTTCTACAGCATATGTTCGAGATGGCTTCCATTTAGGTTTTTTTTTTTTGGCTCCCCCTGAATATATATATATATATACTCTCACATTTTGAAAACCATATAAACCGCTGTCTGTCTGTTAGTCGGTCTGTCCGTTCGTCTCCATATTTTCAAACGTATTCTCTCCGAAATTAAATATCGCTGAGCAGCGCTAAGGGCCTCAAATGACTTAATTTTTTTACGATGATTAAACCAGTAAACTTAGTTGGAAATTGGTCAGAATGGGTCCAAATTGAAAAATATTACTAAAGATTTTGTACATTTATCTTAGTATATATATATATATATATATATATATATATATATATATATATATATATATATATATATATATATATATATACATATATATATATATATATATATATAGTGGGGGATGCTCTTTTCTCTACCCTGCAACCTCTCTCCCACAGAAGAGACGTTGCGAGCCTGTCCTTGTTTTATCGTTATTTCCATGACAGATGCTCGTCTGAACTCCAATCTCTGGTTTCCCTCGCCAATCTTTCACGAAAAACACCCGTCTAGCTGAATCCACTGTGAAAAATTTCCCCCACTCTATATCTGTGCCTAAATCAAAACGCGGATTCCATGAACAAATCTTCTTTCTTAGAACTGCACGCCCTGTTCCGTCTGCCTGCTTCCCTCCGGACTATAACTTGGATGTCTTCAAGTCCAATGTTAACAAATTCCTAATGAACCGCCCCCTTAAGTAAACACTTCAGCAAATCTCCTCACTAACTTAATGTACTTGCAATAACCCTTATCCCTGAGTGGCTTCCGGGCCTTGATAAGTGGTGATCACTGTGTAAAAAAAAAAAGTATATTTTTAATATTCGATATATATATATATATGTACACTGAAAAATTAAAATTTACAGTTCGATAAAAACTTAAGCTAAGTAAGAAAAGCATATTGGTAAAAATGCCAGGATGTTTAGGGGTCACCTGATCATGATCAAAAGTAAACCGCTATTTACTTACTAATAAAATGAATAAAATTAATTAAATAAACAACGGCTTAGAACATTTGTTTCGAAATGAAATAAGAAAATATAAAAATATAACTGGAGATAAATAGAAGTAAAATGAATGTTAAAAAAGGTAAAGAAGAACAACAGATATACAGGGTGTTCCAATGTCTGGCCATACTTTGTGGAAGCATCCTGTAAATTATGTAGCCAGACTTTGTGGGCACCCTGTACACACACACACACACACACACACACACACACACACACACAGGTGTATATATATATATATTCGAATATAACTACACTATTATTCTTATATATATATATTGAGCTCTTTCAGTCTAATAAAGTTGGTCAATTTAGCTCTGATGAATAGATCATCATATAATGAATTTTTCTCTCTGACTTACGTAAAAAAAAAAATTTAAACATAAAATGTTTAATTTCAACGTTATTTCACGCAGTTAATGACAGTCGAATGAATACGGTCTTTGCTAATCAAGCCAGCGATGATTTTTCTCGTCGGGTTCGAATCTCTCGACTGGCCTTAATCATGACACCCTGCATGGAAGATTCTTAAAAGGATGACACAGTAGTGTCTGTAAGTATGCACTTGAAAACGAGAACCACTATATTCAACGCGGTATTGTGTTTCTCTGTAAGAAAGCTGTGATTATAGAGTTTTATTTTTGTTTTATGTTCACAGTAATTTTTTTTTGCAAAAATGTAAATAGGCAGTTCTAGGTGGGAATGTAAAACAGACGACCACTCGAATATTAAAACACACGAGGGTAACTATCAGTAAAATAACAAAACTTATAACACAGCGAATATGAGTGCATATGAAAATGTTAGCAGCAGTTGAAGTATGTATGGCAGGCGATTGTATTAGCAGCAGATGCAGCGCTTGAACGCCTATGCAAATTGGCGAGTGTCTTAAGAACTAGGAAAAAAGGACACCACGTGGTATGGAAAAAAAACTCGACGCTGAAGGAGCAGGGCGTGTAAAGTGAAGGATTATATTTATTGGATGCAGCGAACGTGCGGTCAGAAGAAAGGGAAACGCTGGTCAAGAGAAATGGACATGTGACAGCAAGAAACTTTAAAGCTGGCGTCCAGACGGGAAGAAATAAAAACGCTAATAAACGACTTATGTTAAATAAGAAAAAAAAGGGGGATTTATTTACTTTTGTTTCTTTTACTATTTTTGCTACGTTATCTATTATATGCAATTAAAAAAACATATCCCTCTGAAGAAAGCATGACGGGTTTGATATAACCACCTAAACAACATATGCTAATTCGATGTGAACAAAACACTAGCCAACGAAAACCTGCAACGTGGATAAATTTCGAACGAGAGAAAAAAAAACGTAATCGTTCATTTTTGCCAGAAATATCGCCCGGTACCTTCTGACATGCTTAAAAGTACCTGACCAGCCCCGTCGGCGTTCCCCAATGAGGGTACATCAGAAGATTAGCAATAAACTGTTCCTTTTCTCAAAGAGAGTAGATCTGCTCGAACTGCACATAACTAAACTGCCTCAACAGGTACCGGATCATTACAGGAATTGTCTAATCTCGGTTGATTTTGGGAGCCAAACATAAAAATCGTAAGCCGATCCAATTTATTCTTTTAATTTACTCTCTGCTTTCCAAGAAGCACTTATGTAGTGTACTATGAATCATTTCATGTGGTTATTTTATGTATTAGCTAGTTAGTATATTCTGGTTCTATAAAGCACACTAACGTTGGCACACTGGTTCTAGCTAGATCACCGACTCAACTTTAAAATTATTACTTTAAAACGCAGTTTTATACAAATATGTCTGTTATAATAAAATCCTACATTACAGTAAAGGAGAAACAATATCTCGATCGCAAATATTATCAGAGGAGGTTGATCCTAGTTTTTCCTCTATATCTAAAGTACTCCCACATCTACACCCAGACAAGACCGGGAACATATATGTACATTATAACTATATTGCCCTAACTCGCTTCTAAACTCGATCTTACAATCATCGGAATACAATTAGTTTTCCACTTCCCGATTCAAAATATAATTTTTCCTACTAAAATTCCAGCTATTCTTATTAGGGGAGACCATTATCTATTATGCAAGATTAAACACTCTCTTACAAAAAAAAAAAAAAAAAAAAAAAAAAAAAAAACGAACACATGAGCAACACGTTGATTCTTGCTAGTACCATTGGGTGATCATTTGGGAAAGCAAGGCGCTGTATGTGCTGCGAGCTAAAATATCAGGTTGAGAAACTGACGCGGTTCATCATTCTCTCGAGCGTAGATGGGACTCTCTTAAACTGTGGTAGGCACCCCATCTAGTGATGGCGTCACGATAAAACATACCCTTGATAGCCCTAATGAAGCATCAAGTATTCAGCTCCCGACAAGATTAGAACTACACTACACACTCGTGTAGTGAGTTAAATCTCGGTTGCTGTCGTTCTGGATGGATGTGTGGTTTTACAGGGTGCTTTAGCAAAATCACATTCATTCAACTCTAGTAAAGGGCTGTTGTAAAAGAGGTTGGATATTATCCCCAGTTAATATGCGACGTTGGTTTTTATAGATTGTGTGTGTGTGTGTGTGTGTGTGTGTGTGTGTGTGTGTGGGTGTGTGTGTGGGTGTGTGTGATCTTGTATTATGTATGTGTGTAGCAAGCAAAAGACCAACTGCTCGTTTTGTAAATTCTCGTCATTGGAACACAATGTATATCTCGAAAAAAATCACGGTAAAGAAAGAATCTGTATTAAAGAGTAGCGGGTTGGCGCCGGGCCTTGCCCAGTTGGCAATTAGGCCCGAATTTGCTGTATTAATTTGTCCAGATTTCGGATATATTATTATAGAACCGTGATTTAAAAATAATAAAAATAGCTTTTGAGTGCCATCAGATTGAATCGAAACCGAAAGTGAAACTGGTATCCAAATCTGATGACGTTACCACTGAGACATCGTGATATGCATACTTATTATTATTACTTTTTCACCCGAAACAAGGCACATTTCCACTTTGATGTAGGGGGCTACTATTACGGACACAGGCTACAGGGGTACTAGGTGGAGAGTTGGGCAGCAAGATGTCGGTTCACGTTACACTTGAACTTCTGCATGTCAGTCCAGTTGGGAAAGCAGGAACCTGGAAGGGAATTCCAAAGTCTAGCGGTTCTGGGGAAGAATCTACTGGAGTAGAAGGCTCTCTTACATCTGGTGGTCTCTGCTGTGAAGGGGTGGGATTTTGCTGCTTATCGGCGGTATTTACTTAGAGGGGGCACAAGTGCCTGCAGTTCGTCGGAACATTCACCGTTAAAGTACTTGTAGAACAGACAGAGATATGCAACATTACGTCGATGGAACAGAGTCTGAAGCTTAGATGACATTTCAGGATCTATTAGGTTGGAACTCTCTTTTGAACCTTATCTAGAAGTAAGTCTACAGACTCGAAATTAGATATACAACGTTCTCAGATTTAGGAAAATCTATGTGATGGGTTTTCGGCCAGAAATTTGGCTGTTAAGTTGTCAGAGTTCGACGATTTGACCTTTGAGAACTCTACAAAACTCCTTTGACAATTTGGAGTCTAAACACTTGAAATTTTAGATATAGGTCAAAGGTAATTTTTTTAAATTTGATTCCTATTATGATCCTTATACTTCATTGTTTTGGTCGCAAATCAAATTATTAAGTGAGATCCATGCCCATCTAACTTGATAACTTGATTTGAGCCCAAAACAATGAAGTATAAGGATCATGATAGGAATCAAATTTTTAAAAATTGATCTTATTTTTTTTGCTCAGTATACACCTCCAAACACCCAGGCAACGCCGGGTCGTAATTCTAGTCTATATATCTATAAAAGTGAACGTGTCTGTGTGTCTGTGTACATTTTCCTACACAATAACTCTGTCAGTTTTTAGTCTACAGCCTCGAAATTTGATATATAGGGTACTGAGATTTGATATATAGGGTACTGAGATGGGTTTTTGGACAGAAATTTGTCTGTTAAAGGGTCAAAGTTCAACGATTTGACTTTTGAGAACTCTACCAAACTTCTCCGACAATTTTGGGTCTAAGCACTTGAACTTTTAGATATAGGTTATTTCGACATGGATCTAATTTAATAACTTAGTTTGAGCCCCAAACAATACATTTTAAAGGATCATAATAGGGGATCAAAGTTAAAAAATTGACCTTTTTTTTTTTTTTTTTTTTTTTTGTTCGGTATACACATCCAAACACCCGGGCAACGCCGGGCACCCATGCTAGTATATCTACGAAAGTGAACGTGTCTGTGTATCTGTGTGTGTGTGTACAGTTCCTTACTCAATAACTCTGTAAATTTAAAGTCTACAGACTCGAAATTTGATATACAGGGTACTGAAAGTTTGGAAAATGTTGGGGGTCGGTTTTCGTCAAGCAATTTGGCTGTACAAGGGGCCAAATTTCAACGATTTTACTTTTGAGAATTCTACCAAACTACTGCGCCAATTTTGGGTCCTACACACATGAAATTTTATATATAGGTTCCTTGGACATGAATCTTACTTAATAACTGCATTTGAGCCGAAAACAATAAATGTTAAGGAGTCATAATAGGGGTCAAATTTTTAAAAAATTGACCGCTTTTTTTTGTTTGTTCAACATACTCCTCCAAACACCCGGGCAACACCGGGCGTAAAAGCTATTATATCTATAAAAGTGAACGTTTCTGTGTGTGTGTGTCTGCCTGTCTGTCTGTGTGCATTTCCCTACGCAAAACCTCTGTCAATTTTTGTCTACAGACTCGAGATTTTATATATAGGGTATTGACATTTGAGAAAATCTATGTGATCGGTTTTCGGCCAGAAATTTGGCTGTAAAGGGGTCAAAGTTCAACGATTGACAGAGCTATTGCGTAGAGAAATGTACACACAGACATACATACACACAGACAGACACACGAGCACGTGCACTTGTATATATATATATATATATATATATATATATATAATAAAAGTTACAATAAGTTTACTAAGGTAATCAAAATGGTCAACTTAAAATATATTATAAATATTAAAGAGTTAATATTTACAAGTAAAATAAACTCAGCCAGATGTTAAAAGCTCAATAAAACCGAAAAGGAAATAGAGCTTATAATAAATTAAATATGTTTTTAACTCTTTTTCAAGATGTCTTTTAACATATTTTATTAATCATTTGTTCATATATATATATGTATATATATATATATATATATATATATATATATATATATATATATATATATATACTCACCCATACATAATAAACAATAAGTAGTTAAGGTTGCTCGATTATTATACCGTGTGTGAGATATCATGTATTGTTTAATAGGAAAAGTTGATACTCGATAAATGTAAATTGAAACGTGTGTAACAACGTGATTTTGGGTCGGAAAGTAATTGTTAAAAATAGATGAAGACCTATTTTAATTTTATCAGGGAGATCGTTTCAACTGATATACTAAAAGGGTGGGTGATTATTAAAAGAATCGCGAGGAGGAATATCGTTTTAAGTAGCGTATGGTGGATAATCATTGAATGTAACGTAAGAGGGATTATGCTCCTAAGTGTTATCAGTAAAGTGTATAGAGTTTGAATTTATTATTATTATTATTATTATTATTATTATTATTATTATTATTATTATTATTATTATAGTATTCTCAACCTTTGGATGTTTTAAGTTAGATTCTCTTTCTTAAACACCAGGTCAATTCCTTTGACTTTAGACATCCAAGCTGTATTTTCACTATCGCCGTTCCCAACATTATTTTCGCTGTCACGAACACTTCCGGGTTGTTTAATTGTTATCTACTTCCATTTCACTTTTACCATGAATTCTTCAGAAGTGTTGGTTTCGGTTTCGATCATAGCTGATGGCATTCAAGTCATTTAATTATTTTTTTTATAAATAATTTCAGTAAGTATTCTTCTTACTTTTGGTTTCGATTTCGATTCTAGCTGATGGCCTTAAACTCATCTATTTTTTAAATAAATAATTTTACCAAAAATTCCTCATAAGTTGTGGTTTTGGCTTCGATTATAACTTATGGCAATCCAGTAATCTATTTTTTAAACAATTTTATCAAGAATTTTTCATAAGTTTTGGTTTCGGTTTCAGTGAATATCTACAGAATACCAACATCTTTATATTACATATGGATCAGTCCCACAGGTCTGATTTCCACAGGTACCAATAGTTGTTGTTGTTGTTATTATTATTATTATTATTATTATTATTATTATTATTATTATTATTATTATTAAGGTTAGTATTTGGCAGTTCTGTCACAGTGCATAACTAGATTGCATCGCTGTGCATACTATCTATTTGGTCCGTTTCCTTGCCTGAGCACATATTACTGTTTTTCTCCTGATTTTCGTGCCTTCTATCTGTTGGCTCAGGGTTTCAGAATCACATTTGTTGTCATCTGCAATTTGCTCAATTATGTAGATCTACGTCGTCATATATTCAATCGTTCGCACCGTGGAGTCCACAGCAATGCTTTTTTCACCAGCTCTTGCTTGCTCTTTGCGGATGGTAGTAGACACGGCAGGTAGGTTGCCATACAGTTGCTGCTTTGTGGGGTCATCATGCCAAGATATATTTAACATTGTTCGTAGAATACGTGTCTACCTGACGTCCAGCTTTCGTTCTTATCTTTTGGTGGGTATTTATGTTGTAACACCGTAAACAATTACAGACTGAATTTCTCCTCTGAATAACCGCCTTTTCCGTTTGTCAATTAGCCTATATTGACAAAAGCTTATAAAATGCGAATTTCGATATCCGTTGAGCCTTTATTGCTGCCCAAGTACGTAAACTCAAATTTTTGACTTTAGATGCGGAGAAACGGCAATAAAGCTCACGATGAGACAACCCTGCAAGAAGTCGTTTTGCATGCAATCATTTTTAAGTAGGCAATTCCGGGAGAACTGGTAATTGCAGCTTAAGAGGTTAGTATTTTGCAAATAAGACTGTTGGGGCTGATTTATTTTCTATTGTTTGAATTTTGAATGTTTTTTTTTGCAAATTTGTTTACATTAATGTTGACATTATTTCTTTGTAGTACAGAATGATACTTAAAATAATTTCCTAAAATTAAAAACAAAAATATTCCGGGATGTATGTTTTTAAGTTATTATTAGGAAGGATGTTGAATGATAATTGTTATTAAATGCCAAAGAAATGTATCTGACACTGTTCTTAGGTAAATTCTGTATCGAAATGTCTTTGATCATTATCAAAAAAATCGAAATAACCAATAAAAGAAGAGACGAGCGATTTGGACCAACGTTAACACCTTATACAGCCTAACAACATGTGTGCATTTGATTGGTTAGTTGGTTGGTTGGTCGTTTTTGTTTTACGGCATATCAACCCTTTTCGGGTTATTTAATGCCGAATCATTAGATTTTGAAGAAAGGGTTTTAATAGAATATATTTGTTGTTTTCAAGTCGGTTTCTATTTAAACCATAGTTGGTACCCTAACATGTACTACCACTCCGGGTCAGAGTGGGCCTGGGAGCAATGACAATTAAAGAGTGGCTTTACACTCCCCAAAGCCCGCAAGCTGGGGCCTCACTAATGGATATAGTTTAAGGTCATAACAACAACACGAGTTCATTTGAGAAGTTTTGTTAACACACAATAAGAAAATAACTATATATAAAATCAGAACAATGCTTAAAGCCCAATTGAGCCATAACACTTGACGTGTGCATTTTAAACTTAATTACGAGCCGTTATATGTAAAATAACTTTTTTAAACCGAACAAAATGCTTCTTTACAGTGCAATGCATACTATAATGTATTGGCGAATAAGTCACTGCTGGGAGGCATGTTGAGCTTCCACTTTGCGTAGCGCGATGGGTCCCTGACTAGAGCAGACAAGCAATGGATTTGATTGAAAAAAGACCATTTCAAAGATCTCTATGACAATTAAACATGGGTGTGTTAAACATTTGTTTCTCATCACTCAATCCCAAGCAACATCAAATTTTCCTGCTAGTATATATATATATATATATATATATGTATATATATATATATATATATATATAGTTTAATAATATTTATCAAAGCCTTGCAGCTATTCTAGTACAACAGGGGAGAACCAAATGAGTACAGCATTAGAAACGATGGTTGGAAGAGTAAGATGTGGAATAAAAAATAACTAACTTCATAACACGTATGTGTAAATTTTGGACACGATGACGCACAGTCTCTTGTCAACTAGTTATATGCCAAGCGGTATTGTGTTTCTTAGATGAAAAGTCATCTATATATATATATATATATATATATATATATATATATATATATATAAGGCATACGCCTGAAGTATCCTAGAGTAGTTGAAACGGAGAATATTCAGTTGAGCTTAATCGCCATATATATTTTATAACTTACTATATATATATATATATATATATATATATATATATATATATATATATATATATATATATATATATGTGTGTGTGTGTGTGTGAGTGTGTATGTATATAAATATATATATATATATATATATATATATATATATATATATATATGTATATATATATATAAGCTCTTATAATAAGCTCTACTCACATTGGGCTTTTTATTCGGTTGGGATTGCATTTCCTGTTTAAATACTATTATTTATATTAGTTTGAGGTTTACCATTGTGTATATCAGGTAAACACGGCTTCCCTTTGTTTTCGTTAATATATAATATATATATATATATATATATATATATATATATAAATATACATATATATATAAATATATATATAAATATATATATACACTCACATATATACATATATACATATATATATATATATATATATATATATATATATATATATATATATATATATATATATAAGAACAATAGTTAATAAACATTTTAAAAACACTTTGGAAAACGATTTTTTTTTTAAATTCCAATGACGGTAACATTCAAAGATGCATCTTTGGATGTTACCGTCATTGGAAATGTTACCCTTCACCAGAATATATCCATTCACGTGAAATCACTTTTTTATTCACCCTGTTCTCTCTGCTTCCCTTTTTGTTATCAAGCAAGATATCTGACTTAATTTTACTTTCATTTAATACTTTTGCAAGCAAAATCCGATCTCGCATTTTGCTCAACCCTAGCACCTTATGAGAAGGAAAGTATTTCGGATTAAGGACTATATATTTATTTAATGCTTCTTTTTTTAAAATTAAATATGTTTTTACTCTTTTCCAAATTTTTTTTAACACGGTTTATTAATAAACTTTACTTATTATATATATATATATATATATATATATATATATATATATATAGTAATTTCTAAAATATATATGGCGATTAAGCTACACTGAATATTCCGCGTTTAATCCACTCTAGGAATCGTCAGGCATGCGCGAATTCTGTGGTTGTTTATCGTTTTTATATGGCCCTCTTCTGTTGAGGATTTTAGTTAGCCAATCGGCGTTCTAGCATCCATCGCGCCCCTTACTATCAGCCAATGGGCATGCATTCTATCGAGCAAAGGATATGTTTTAAAACTAGTTTAGTTGTTTAAGGCAGACATTTTCTTTTATATATATATATATATATATATATATATATATATATAAATACATACATGTGTTCATACATATATGCACATATATATATATATATATATATATATATACTTACATATGTGTGATCGTTTATGTATATTCATATTTATTTAATTTATTTATTTGTTTATTTTCTATTGTTTTTGTTAGTTTTAAAACTATTTTGTATCGCTATATTAGAGTGAATTTTATTTTTTGAACACATTTATTTGCTATTTCTCTTCTACAGTGTAATAGATTTTGGGGATCTTTAAAGACAGGTTAGCAAATTTTTCATGAAGGCATAATTTATATGGGTCGTCTAAATGCCTACACGTGGTAGCTTGTCTTATTATTTTCCATTTGTAAATGAAGTAGTTATGTATATATATATATATATATATATATATATATATATATATATATATACATATATATATATATATATATATTATTTGAAACTGCTAATAAGGTTTCCTGGGTTATAATGCTTAGATTTTATTGGTCTCGAATTAAACAACCGATCCAGTCAGCCTTAAAAACAAACAAATATGAATAAAAACTAAGCAACCTTAACGAATATAATTTAAAACAAATATAAATTGAAACAAATACAAATTAAAACGAATATAAATTAAAACAAATATAAATTAAAACAAATATGAATTAAAACAAATATAAATTAAAACAAATATAGATTAAAACAAATATTAATGTAAAAAATATAAATTAAAACAAATATAAATTAAAACAAATATAAATTAAAACAAATATAAATTAAAACAAATATAAATTAAACAAATATAAATTAAAACAAATATAAATTAAAACAAATATAAATTAAAACAAATATAAATTAAAATGAATATAAATTAGAACGAATATAAATTAAAACAAATATGAATTAAAACAAATATAAATTTAAAAGTAAGCAACCTAAATGATATTTTCGACCAAGCTAACAGCAATAGCTTTATTAACCATATTGTGGTTTGGTCATAGATTCACATGGTTAGGTAGAACTATGTCTTTGTAGTAGTTGGATGAGCCGAGTTCTTCTTGTTAATGTTCTACATGTTGGAATTGGGATAATGTTTTCACATGCAGGTGTATTTGTGTTGTTGTATTCTGTGTTATTGTACGCACGAAGCTATTCGCATGAACGATAATCCTGCCAGTCTGGGTTAATGATCGTTTTGTGAATTTGAAAATTGCGAAGTTAAATCCTCCAATTATCGATTACCGTTTATTTTTACAATTTATTTGATTGATTACGTTGTGCACGAGCCCAATTTTCCAAGTTCCCTTTCTCTACACAAATAAGAAAAAATAATAAAGGATTAAGAAACATCATACGAAACCTCTTTAATCATCCGATTCTGCTTATACCATCATTTGCTTGACGATCACAGATTCTCGTCGTCATTTGCTGACTCGAACATCTCGTAATGTCAATCGCAGCTGTGAAAGGGCCGCCAATACGACTGGCGCCGCAGTAATTAATTTCCAATTCCGAACCGCTCGTTTGACTACGTTCCGATTTCTAAACGCCGGGCTGTGCTCTTCAAACGAAAGAACGTTCCTCTCGTTGAAGCATTCGATCGTTCAAACATATTCGATTTTGCTCTTTATTAGTCAGACACGTTAGGTTTAATTTCGACTTTCTTTTATTTTGTCCTATAGTCTTTACATTCCAGGAACAAAGGGGGAATAATTGCTGCTTTCCGTTTCGCAATCTATTCCATCTCGCACTTATCGTTGGTAAGTTTGTTTGTTTTTGTTCACCATAAATTAGCATCTATCTTTTTGATTTTTAACTGTATACCTCAAGTTGCTTCATGTACTGTCTGGGGCGATTTCTATACGGAAAAAATTAATTAGATTTTTTTAACATCGATCTTTACATGGATTATTTGTCGCTGCTTTTAATGTTTCTTGTTATCCCAATTGCTGAAAATTATAGCTTGCCTAAACATAAACGTAGATTCCATTAACAAAGCTTCTTTCTTAGAGATTCACACCTGTGAAACGTGTTTCCGTTTTCCTACTTTCCAGCTCATTAGAATATGGTCGTCTTCAAGTCCAACGTTAACAAGTTCTTGATGAGCCGTACCCTTAAGTAATCAAATTCACCAAATTTACACTAATAAAAATAGTACAACAAATGGCTCGAAAAGTAGTTTACTTTACCGGACGTACAGACATACACACATACAATTAACCTTTATAATATAGATGTTAAATTTTCAGCTTATTATTGTAATCAAAAAGATAAATAGGAGATAAAATTATTTTCCGGACATAAAAACATACAAACACAGAGGTTACCTTTTTATTATATATGTCAGTTTTACAGCAACTTCTGGTAATAAAATAGATATAATATTATTTTCTAACAAGGGACATATAAAAAGTTTGCATCAGACACAGTAGCTATGACTGCAAATCATTGAACTGCCACTAGAGTAAATCGTAACTCTACATACAGTCTGTATTTTCCTCCTCGAAATAATATAGACACATATATAAAATAATAAGCCGTTACCATTTCCACATGCATCATGACATTCTCCGAAAGCCTGAATTTTAATTTTAGTATCGAAGGAAAGTTCGGCTTTTAGAAGACAATCACTAAGAAGACAGGCACCCGAAAGGGCGTTTCAAAGTTTCGCAGTTCTGGGGTGTTACTGGAAAAAAGGGATGTCCGTTTTCCATGTAAACTAGAACATAAGATAAGTAAAAATGAGATTAGGATAAGCCGAGACTCGAACCTTGTAAGCAAGGTTTAGAAATAGAATGTTAGAAATAGGAATGTTAAAAAGGTATATTGTTAAATTCTTTTATAAATAGTTCGATATTGTTTATATCGTAAAAATAATTGATTGTTCATTCTTTACAAAAATCTGATTATTAAAAATGTCAGCTAAAAAAATGAACAATGCAAATTAAAAAGACATTGTTAAAAACTAGGTTAGGTTAAAAAAAAAAACATCGGTTAGTTGAGAATTCTTTATTGCCAAAAGTGAGTTTGGAAAAATGTGTGCTTCGCCACGTGAATTCCTCACGTTGGGAAACACACTTCTGACGTCATAGCAAAAGTGAGATTCTCAATAAAGGAGCTAGAGTTAGTCAGATCAGGCAGCAGTTTAGGCAGAAGAGCTAGAGTTGGTCTGCTAGTCAGTTAGAGAAAGCGTGTAGAGTCCTTTGGAATCGAAAGAAAAAACAGTAAACTATGTAGATCCCGAATTTGAATTCCTGACGTCATCAGAATTCGACCGGCCCAATGAATAAAGAATCCCCTTTGTGTTTTCGTAAAACTGTTGTGGTGTCATCTTTCAACACCTAAAAGTTAATGTGTTAAACATCTTATTATGAACATTGCGTAACCCTTAAAAGAATAGGTACATCTCCCCCTCTCCATCTGTGTCTTTCATTCTATCGCTCTCTCTCCTCGCTAATATTTTATAAGAATCCACAGAACTGTATAAATATATATCCCCTCATCGCTGTTAAATATATGCCCCCGGTCTATCTTTAATATGAACCCTATGCAACATGGGGAGGGAACTACTAGGGTAAAAGGCCTTCTTGCATCTAGATATCTCTACCGTGTAGGGGTGGGATTTTGCGGCCTGTCTGGTTTGTCGATGGTATTTACGTTGAGGGGGGAAGAAGGGATTGTAGCTCGTTGGGGCATCAACCATTAAAATACTTGCAGAACAGGTAGATGGCTGCACCATTTCGTTGGTGGGCAGAAGCTGGAACCTAGATGGCAGTTCAGGACTCAATAGCTTAGCGCTTCTCTTTTGAACCCTGTTCAGGAGAGAGAGACTAGTAGCAAATGCACCAAACCAAAGTTGATAACAAATACTTCATACATGGGCAAATAGTGGCCTTGTCGACGTGCAGGATACTTTCAGGTGTGAGTAATTT
The DNA here is from genome assembly GCF_053919585.1 of Euprymna scolopes. Classification (NCBI taxonomy): domain Eukaryota; kingdom Metazoa; phylum Mollusca; class Cephalopoda; order Sepiida; family Sepiolidae; genus Euprymna; species Euprymna scolopes. Next base: position 98,905,430 of record NC_136508.1, read on the forward strand.
TCTAGCACGATAGAGGGTTCCTACCTTCCTTGTAATGATCAATGCATCTGAAATATATCTGCATATATCTATGAAAGTGTGAATACGTGTGTATTTTGCGAGAACAGTTCTTAACCTATATACTCAACGTTGTTATATAGCGTACTCAAGCATTTGTAGAACATGTTAATCGATTTTAATCCGGGAATATGACTGCTAAGAAAAAAAATTGGTACTTGAATGATCACTGATTTGTATCTGTTTGTAAATATTTCCCGACTACGCATGCGTGAATGGTTTACATGACAGCTTCCTTACATAAAGAATAAGTAGGTTTGAAAACACTTTTTAATGATTGTGGCAAGCTGGAATAATGGGTATCGTACTTGACTTACTGTCTTATTGTTTTTTTCTGATCGCAGTTCGAATATTTTTTTAGTGTTTGGAACCGCTTATTTTCTTGCAGTTTTCCTGTTACTAAACGAGTGGATAATGGCGGTATAAATTTTAGGATCTTTATAGATATTTCTCCTGTAGTGGAAAATAACACCGAAAAGAGGTTTGAAAGTTAATCTGGGACTTACTTTAGGCACCGTCGTAACTCTTATTATTATCCTGTAGTTCTCACATTCCATGACCGATTTCTGACTAAAGCGGCGAATTTATGTTTATACGGCACAATTACGTTGGCACACAGGTTCTCGTTAGGTCACTGAAATAAAGAAACATTGAGTCTAGTGAGTTCCAGATAAATTACCTATTTGAAAATGCCAGGCGCTGTATGTAGGAGGACGTCGACCCTTCCCTGAAAGAGTTGCAAAACCATCACATTGACATCTTCCCGAACAGGGATATCCATGCGGCTAGGTGCTATTTGTCAATTTAATACTCCCGTGGAATTTCCTCCAACACTTACTGCATTCGGATTTTACTAACTTCCTTCAAGCGTGGTCACATCCCATAAGGTTAGTGTCATTTCCATCCAATTCCAATTTATGTTTTCGAGGACGGAGACTTTAGAGCTACACTTACCGTTAGCTGTTTTTAGGCATCGACGTAGTATTCGTGTAGCTCTTTTTATAACATAAATTCATGTATTGGTTGGGACCGTGTCCATTAAAGTAAAGCTAAACATAAAAAAACAAGACAATATCTTCAATAATCCAATAAAAAAGGGTATATTTGCCTTTTCTGGTGTGTTATAAAATCACAGACATTCGAAAAAGTGGTCAAAAATAAACATATAAAAAAATGGGGCCAAAGGTAAGATAAGTTACTTATCTATGTGGATGCATAGGTTTGTAGTGTGTTTACTCAATGTAGCATGTTTATTTGTCTCCAAAAACAATTAATGTCAACTCATACATGAGCACAAGAAATAATGGCCGTGCAGTTGCGCACATTTTTCATTGTGCTAGTATATGGCTTGACATAATTTTTTTTTTTTCGAGAAAAATAAACATTTTTGTATGAAGTGAAAACATTACAAACGTATCCAGCTTGATGGAAGAGTAAATTATCCTGCCTTTGGTAACATTAAATCGTTATAAAATTTTGCCTACTTTTCGAATAACTGTGTATTGTATTACACACACAGTTTGTATTTTTGATGTCGTCAGCTTTCTTTTTGCTCTCATTTCTGCCAATAAACAGAAAAAAGCAAGTGCAAACGAAACAATTATATATTACCGGGAAACACTTGTTGATTCATTTGAAACAATGCCATTTTTTTATTTTCCAGTAATTTGACTTCTTCCCACTACTGTACCCATCTTGATTTTTATTTCTACAAAATGACTGTCGATGAAACACCGGACCTTCTTTTAGATGCAACTTACCGAGGTTTGGGATATTTTTGTCTTACTCGGAAATCCCCGGTCCTGGATATGACCATAAACTATATCCGATGATGAGGCCTCAGCTTGTGGACTTTAATTGTCATTGCTCCCAAGTCCACTCTGACACGGAGTGGTAGTACCTGTTAGGGCCCCAACTATGGTGTAAATAGAGTAGCGACTTGAAAATATATGTATATATTCTATGAAAAAAATTCTTCAAAATCATTCGATTCGATATTAAATAGCTTGAAAAGGGTTGACATGCCGTAAAACAAAAAAACAACAACAAACCATTGCAAACTCCCACGCTAATTCGAATAAAATATTTTATTTAATTCCAAGGAAACCATGCTGTTGTTCCGTCAACCGTGACTGGGTAGATGTTTTAATAATTCGCCATTGTATTTTAATTGTCGCCCGCACTGTAGATTTACTTTTCCACTTCTAGAAGGGTATGGCTTTACAACTGAGTGTTATCAATTAGTTATCAACTACGCAAAGGGTCCTGACACGTTCGATGGTTAGATTTCCGAGTTCGATAAGAGACATATAGACGTAAGCTATATCACTCGAAACGTTGTAAACATAACGATCAAGATAAGAACAGTAGTCCGAAGAACCCAAACGATGCAATAAACCAATCCTCAACGGTGTCATTCTGTTTACATCGAAACCATCTTGAGATAGAGATAGAAGAAGCGGTTAAATTGTCATCGCTGTCAAGTTGAAACTTGCTCGCATTATCGTATTATTTGGATTTGTCGAACTTATATGCACGCGTAAGTAACGAGTGCTACGTTAGATGTGTGTCTATTCTTATACATGTATTTACGTGTGATCGCCTTCGTTTTCAAAATGTCACAAAACAACTTATCTGGTGTTTCTGAATTTCGGAAATGAGGATTCGATATTCGTATTACAGTAGAACGCCAACAGACGGCATTAAAAAATAGTCACAAAATACAGTACAGTATATAATACGCATGTACGTAATCAAATAACATTATACATAAGAGAGTAATGCGGGTCAAATAGCGTAACCAGAGACCTGAATAACACCGTAATCCACATCGAAACCTAATAAAACCGTATCTTAGGGCAATCGTATCCCATGGTTTTACCGTATTATGATTCATCGGACTACTGTTCTCATCTTGAGTGCGTAACCAGAGACCCGAATAACATCGTATTCCACATCGAACCCTGAAAAAAACGTATCCTAGGGCAATTGTATCCTATGGTTCTAGTGTATTTGCATTCATCGGACTACTGTTTTCATATTGAGTGCGATTTTCACAACATTGCGGTCAATATAATCTCCGATCTTCTTCAGGTGTATCATTGAACTCAGGAATGTTTTGGCCGAACCCGGGAATTTGGCCGAAATTTCGAACGAAACGCTTTATTTACCTCACAGGAGTCGCATGTGCTTGTTCCGTCAACTGTGACTGAATAGAAGTTCAAATTAATTCGCAATAGTATTTTCATACGCCAATGGTACAGAACAGTAGTTCAATAAATACAAATAGTACGAATAACCAATCCTCATCTCAAAAATTCAGCAACGTCGTTTGCATATGTTGAGAAGCTACAAAAATGAGTATGTTTTTTTTCGTGTAAGTTTGTCACCTTTGAACTTAAGATAAATATGACAGTCTTTCACTAAAAAAAAACACAAACAGCAAAATATAAGAAGTTAAACAAACAAATCTATTATTTAACAGAAAAATCAGAAAGCACACAAAATTAGCACGCAAGACTAACGTGCACAGGAAATATGAGTTGGACCATTTACATTGCAAGTATTGCCAGGACCGCTTCGAAGAAGGTAGGCTCTATCTACCGGGCTAGAAAACTACTAACATCCGAGAGTATAATGTACCTCTATAAGGTCACCATTCGTCTATGTATGGAGTATTTTTGTCATATTTGGGCTGGTGCATCTGCTACTAGTCCCTCGCTTCTAGACAAGGTTCAAAAGATAGTCGTCAATCTGATAGGTCATGAACTGTCATCTAAGTTTCAGCCTCTGCCCCATCGACGGAATGTTGCGCCTCTCTGCCTGTTCTACAATTATATTAATGGTTAATGCTCTGACGAACTGAAAGCATTTGTGCCCCCATGACGTAAACACACTCGACAAACTCGACAGGCAGTTAAATCCCCCCCCCACACTGTAGAGATCCCTAGATGTAAAAGAGCTTTCTACTCCAGTAGTTTCTTCCCCAGAACCGCTAGACTCTGGAATTCTATTCCAGCTCCCTGCTTCCCTAACTGGACTTATATGCAGAAGTTCAAGTGTAACGTGAACCGATATCTTGGTGCCCAATTCACTGCATAGTACTCCAGTAGCTGATGCATCTGATAGTAGCCCCCTACAGCAAAGTGGAAATGTGCCTTGTTTGGGAATAAAATGTAATTTAAAAAAATTGTAATAAATTAGCACCAGTACAAAAACGTGATATTTTTTCTCGTACAAAAGACAATTGTAAACAGAAATCAGATCAGTTATGTATAAAAGAAACGCCATTCATTTATTATCATCGTAGAAAATGATGCATTCGCAACTTTAAAATTATTTTTGTAATACATTACAAAAAGATATAAATGTTGCATACAATTACGTTATTCGAATATTTCATGGTTCTCTCGCGGAGAAGTGAAATGCAAACGCGTGACGAAAACTGTAGATTGGAAAGTTTCTTTAGTATATTTACGTGACAGACGCGTTCATCGGTAATTTACGCAATGCCTTAAAAAAGTTCCCAGACTTTATTCGTATGGGTAATTTTATTTATAGTACATACATGAAACTCTATCCATTTTTGAGGTAATCTCCCCCGACTGCAATGCACTTGGTGTACACTTCCACTACCTAATGAAATACCCCATGAAAATTTTCTTGTGTGAGTGTTTCAATGATACTCGTTATAGGTTCTTTCATCTCTTCAATTTCCCCATAACAACAGCCTCTAAGGATTTCTTTGAGCTTAGGGAATAACAAAAAGGCACGAGAGCAAAGCCTGGACTTTAGAATGGGTGACGAACTTTTTGATGCTCATCTTGGTCAAATGTCTGTAACACAGATTGCTTTGTGAACGGGTGCATTGTCCTGGTGGAAATGCCACCTACCCAATTTAAAAAGTGCTGGCCTTTTCCGACGGAATCTCTTCCTGAACTTCCAGTGATCTCAACATAGTATTATTAGGAGTAAATAATTGACATATTACTTTAAAAATTCTTATTTGAATATTGGTTTCTTTTAATTGTTACACTTAATTCTATTCATACATAGTGTTTGCATTCTGCAAAATTGCTCAGAATTAATGATGAAACTACAGCGTGACCCCCCACAAAAAAACGGACCCAACTCTAATTAGGCCCTGTTTCTTAGTGTTTTGTTCGAATGAAATGAAACTTTGGTCATAACTAGTTTATTATATTCAAAACATCACATTAAAACACTAGGGTATTTGGCTGTTTTTTCTCGGTTCTACAACATATGTTCTAGATGGCCTCCATTTAGCTTTTGTATTTTTTTTGGGGGGGGGAGGTCACCCTTTAATCGAACACACGGAAGTATATTTTATATATCTATATCTATTTATCTATTTATCTTTCTCTTTCTCTTTACGGGGTAGGACGATACAATTGTCGCACTATAAAAGTATACTTTCCATTTCCGTTTGATGAGAACCGATTTTCACTTTTTGTTCCGTAGTATCTAGTCTGCCAGTTGTGCATTAATCCCAAAGAGTGATTAGAGAGTTCTATCATGTTTGAATATCGAACAATGTTAAATGAGCGAAGTCAGAGATGCGACCCTATACAATTTATGTACTCAACCAGTCAAACTTATTAAATAAAACGATTGCCGGTACCCTCAGAATGCAGATTCAGACGAAGTTTCGGGCTACGGTTATTGTGTAGTGTAGTTTCAAGGCAGTGCTACATCATTCCACCTGACACCTTCGAAGTCGGCTTAAAGCGTTCATGGATGTGTGGAAAGCTATTCTGGCTCCATGGCGCAATGAGGTGGCGCTGGGAGACACTGAGTGTAGCAGCAGGAATAGGCACCGACTCAAAAATCACAACAGACTCAGGGTAGGCTTTAGAATAGAGTGCTACGAATGTGTACCCTTCAATCACTGCCCCTCTTCCTTGATCTGAACATGCTTGATAGCTTTGTTTAATCTTAACTCGATAACTTCACCTGATCGCTGCCACTAGCCAAGTATTCGTCGAGCTCCAGCCGGCGCTTGTGGAAAATACATACTCCCAGTTCCGGATCCGTATCGAGGTAATCAGTTGAGGATTAAGGCGTTCATTTTGAATATATCCGTGTGTACTACATCATAAAGTTACCTGAATTGGGTGTTCTCACAAAATAAGTAGATAGCCTTAATCCCCGGAGTTCGAAGAAATACGTTCATTTTCGTCAGAGGGTAGGAATTAGCAAAATGCGGTATCGGATTTCGCTTGCAAAAGTATTTGAGGAAACTACAAGTAAGTCATACATCTTAATTGGTAACAAATAGTGAAGGTGAGGGTATATGGTGAAGAAAAAGGTGATTTCACGTGAATAGAGAGTCTGATGAAAGGTATAATATCCAATAACGGATAGAACTGGGATCTTGGGGAGGCTTAGTGCCACTCAAATTCCAGTATAAACCAATGACCACTGCCAGGGAGAAATCAATGGTAAGAGGCTGCTGCGATGATGCAAATTTCCAAATGCTATCGAAGGAGGAGAGAGCTGGACGTCTGGGGAGACTTGTTGTCACTCAGCTTCTAGAGAACACCACATGTCTCCAATCAGATCGTTTGCTGACTTGTGTGAAAGCTCCAGGTGAGCTGATAATAATCATAATAATAATAATAATAATAATAATAATAATAATAATAATAATAATAATAATAATAATGAGAATAATAATATTAATAATAATAATAATAATAATAATAATAATAATGAGAATAATAATATTTCTCCTAACAGTCATCCTAATACTATCAACACTCATTATACACTCAAAAACAGTCCTCCTACAATAATTGTCCCGCCCTTTGTTCATCACAATGAACAAAATTCAAACTAGTTCTCCAGTAACAATCAGCAAATTAATATTAATTTCAGACCTCGGGTTTTTAATAAATACATAAATATATCGGCGCTACTTCAACATATATTCAGAAAAGAATATCAAACCAAAATTATATTAATAACCAAGGAACTACTCTAACCACTTTAATTAAAAAAACATTATTCTAACAATACTCCATTCTCAATTAAATGGACTATCCCCAAAAAGGTTAAGTCTTATACTCCAGACTCTAAGTCATGTCGCTTCTGCAAAACCGAAGCTATAACTATACTTACTTCTCCTCAAAGTAGTTATATAATAAATACTAAAAACGAACTGATTTCCTACTGCAAGCATCAGTCCAAATTTTAATATGGTAAATTTGAAATTACATAGCTATTAAATAACCATTTAAGATATGTATATTTTTCTATAAAATTATCGTTTATTCTACATACATTCTTAGCATTTTATAACTTTGCAATTTTCATTGTAATTCTTAATTTCTTTTTGTTTGGCCGGATTTACATCTGCAATCCGTGTTTTAGTGTTTAAATATCCCCATCAATCAAATATACCCATCTACATACATATTTATATTCTGCATGTATGTTTACTTATATTTTACTATGTGGATTTACTTACACACTTATTTGCCTTATTCCGGAATTTGTAGATACCGGACATCGTCTCCCTTTAAATTTTTTTACAACTATTTATTTATTTATTTACTCACCTATTTACTTATATGTAGGTATGTCTGTGTGTATGCATGTGTATATATGTGGGTGGGTTTGCTGTATGTATATATATGTGTGTTTAATTGTATGTATTCATATATATATATGTGTGTCGGTATACATGTGTATTTAACTTATCATTAAGTTGCTTCCTTTATTAACTCCAGCGGATAATTTAATTCTTAAGTAATAACTTGCATACTTCAGTTAACCCCTTTTTTGCTTTAAATTTGGTGCCTTTTGACTTAATCTTGTCTGGGTCATTTTGCCGTTGGTTTTTCTATTCTAATATTACCTCAATCTCTATTCAATCTTTTTTCTTCTTCTTCTTTCCTTATTCTCACAAAATAAGGTAATCCTTGGCAGTCGTTTTTAATTCTTTTTTTCACGCCTCCAGTTGTGAATTATTCTTTTTTTTCTTTGCCTCCAGTTGTGAATTATTCCACGGATTTCTGTCTTTTGGATCACTTTCAACCATCTTCCAATTACGCGATTTCCTTGGACTTTACTTGTGGAAATGGGAACTTAACCAAATTTTTGGATTTTGATGTTACCGTTATCGGATATTTTACCCTTCACCAGACTATACACTCACGTGAAATCACATTTTTCTGCATCATATTCTCTGTCCTTCACTATGTTACCAAGTAAGATCTATGACTTACTTGTAGTTTCATCAAATATTTTGCAAGCAAAATCCGATCCCACATTTGGCTAAATCCTACCTTCTGATTTGAAGAAAAGTATTTCTTCGAAACTTCACGGATTAAGGACTATCCACTTATTTAGTGCTTCATTTTTAAAATGAAATATGTTTTTAACTCTTTTTCCCAGGGTTTTAACATGTTTTATTAACTACTTGTTCTCATATATATGTGTGTGTGTATGTGTGTGTATGTATAATGTACACTCATATAAATTTGTTTATTTTTTGTGTATAGGTATTTACACACACTTTTGTATTGAATTTAAAAATAAAATACAACTTTGTAACATATAATTCGTGAAATTGCATTTCTCTGAAGAAAATAGCAAATTCGCATATTCTGTTAAACATTCATTGTAATCATTACCCTATTGTTTTTTTCGGCTTTCTTATGATGTTCTTTAGTTAAATATTATGTGTTATTATTTTCATGCAGATATTCTATATGATTTATACTTGGGCAATATATGCGTAAAAATTTATAACCAGCACAAATCTCTTTCTTTGTCTTTCTCTGTCTGTCCGTTTCTCTCTCTCTCCCTATATATATATATATATATATATATATATATATATATATATATATATATATATATATATATATATATATATATTTGTGTAAAACATTATGCGTACTAAAATCCTTTATCAGTTTTTGGTTCACAGACATAAAAGTTAATATATATGGTAATCGCATGTATGCAAACATTTATATGAAAGTTTAAGCCGGAAAATATCGGTGTTGATATGTGAATTTACTATTTCCTATGACAATAATGCCCTGTGCTATCAATATATTTGCTGTAAGGTTAAAAATAAAATATCAAGCAATACTACTACGTTACGCATGCATATTCGTATTACCGTTGTTTGGCAAAATCCATTTATTTCATTTTCACATTTTTGTAACGATTTTCCCAGGCTTAACTCTAAATATAAAATTTTGCATGGGTTCGAATACCCCATATATAAAGGTTAAATTTCGTAGACCCAAAACTGACAAAGGAGTTTTGTGCGCAAATTTATTGTAAACAAATATATAAATACGCATACATAAACATATATAGAAGTAAATTTGTGTTTACTATAACTTTTTACGTAACTTATAAAGTATAAATCATGTAGAATATGGATAATAATGGTAAACATAAACGAGACAACTAATACCGAATTAATTATATGAATGTTTAAAGAATATGCAAATTATGTTTGTAAATCTCTTGCTAATAAATACAATTCCACCATTCATATGTAACAAAGTTGATTCATCTATATATGTACTATTAATAAATTCTTAAATTGTTTATTTATCAATTTATTTATGGTGTTACATGAAAAAGGGCTGCCCCTTTCCATGTAAGTAAGAAGAATATTAGATAAGTAAAATGAGATTAGGATAAGCCTAGAATCGAACCCTGCAGGCAAATTTCAGAAATGGAATGTTAGAAAGTAAGTCTATTGTTAATTCTTGTAGAAATCTGAATATTAACTATGTCAGTAAAAGAATGATGCAGGCAAATAAATTATGTTGTTTAAAATAAATTAGATAATAGAATTGAGGATTCTTTTGTGTGTCAAAAGTGTGTTGGACCAACCTATATAAAGCCACGTGAAATTCACACTTCTGACGTCATAGACAAAAGATATTTCTCCATATTATGGGTTCAGATTAAAGTCAGTCAGCAAGAGAGCGAGTCAGATAGTAAGTTGATCCCTTCGAAGTAAAGAATAAGTTTAGAAAGTTTATATTAAGGAAAAAATATAAATCAACTAACGCAAAAGTATTGGATATATTGATTTAATATTTGGTTGCATAGCCTTTATTGCGTTTAACAGTTTCCAATCGATTTCTATAGTTGCACACTTTTTTTGCAAAGATATGCAGATATTTAGCGTCATTCTTCTTTGCAGAACTGTTGTAAATGTTGAATATTTTGTGTATTGCTTTTGTGGACATTGCTCTTGTGAACATTGACCTTCAATATTTACCACAGATTTTCAATTGGGTTGAGGTGTGGCGACTGATGGGCCAAATAAGAACGTCAATTCCGTTATTTCTGAGCCATTCTTGGATTAGTTTGGCAGTATGCTTGGGATCATTTTCCTGCTGAAACACGAAATTGCTATTATGTCCCAACAAATCAGCTGATTTCTTGAGGTTTTTCTCCAAAATCGTCCTGTATATAGGCTCATTCATTCTACCATTGATGATTTCTAGTTCACCAGTACCTTTGGATGACAAACAATCCCATAGTATAATCGAACCACCTCCAAACTTTACCGTAGGAATGATATTCCTTTTTTTATAGTCAGTGCATTTTACGCCATACATGTGTTGCTGTGCTCTTCCAAAGATTTCGATTTTCGTTTCGTCTTACTAGATTAACTTGTTCCCAAATTCTTAGGGTTGTTCCCCATATGTTTTAACATAATTCAAACGTAATTTGACATGTTTAAGCTTCAATAATGAAACTTTTCTTGTGGACCTGGATACAAAATCCGCACGATGTAGAACTCTATTAGTTGTATGCTTGCTCACATTAACCCCAGTTTCTCTGAGGTCGGTTTAAATTTTACCACAAGTAAGAATTTTTTTTTGTAACTTCCTGCTTACCCACATTGATATGTTTCGTTTAATTCTCTTGGCTGACCATATCTTTGAAGATTTGCAACAGCTTCACCAGGGGTTTTAAACTTTCTAATAAGGTTTCCAACTATACTAAGTGGTAGATTAAGTTCCCTTGAAAATATTCAATATCCTTTTCCTTCTTTGTGTTTATCAATGGATTTTTGACGAATGCCTATTGCCAACTCTTTAGTTTTAGGCATTTTTATAAATGAACTGGTTGACTATGATGTAGTGAGCCCAAACTAGAAGAATGTATACAAATTATTATAATATAAATCTCTCTGATTGGTCAGTAAGATCTTGTTTGCTTTACTGCAACACACTAAGCAACATTCATTTAAATTTATTTCAGGAAAATATGTTTTTAAAAAGTGTATCAGCTACTTTTTCGTTTGTTAATTCATATTTTCCCTTAAATATGAACTTCCTAAACTTTGATTTTGTAATTACTACTTCAAATATAATTTAGAATAGTAATAGGAATATACTGACGAAATTTTAGGTAAAATCTGTAAACCTAATTAAAGTTATGAAGAAACATGTAATGTATCGAATAATTTTGCGTGACACCATGAATTTATATTTATATCTATATATATTGTATATATGTATGCATATATATATACATAATTTAATGGTGCCCACCTTTAATATCGCCTCGTTTTCGCATGTCATATTTATAGTCTAATCACTGTTGGAATAGTGTGAGGAAAGAAATTATACTACTTTTGACATGTGGCAATTCTTCACCGAAAAAGTATAATTTAAACGCGATTGAAAGAACAATTTCACTAAATATGGCATAAGTAAAGTAATTTAATTGCTTTGTGACTATTTCTTGCTTTGTACTTTGGCATCAACACTAAAATGTCGGAACATTTGTTTCTAATGTTGTTTTATCTATTTCTAACTTTTAATAACGAGTTTTCAAGTCTCGAGAACTTTATACATCGATACGGTCACCAGATCGGAGGTGTCGATAGCTAAATAACCCCCTTTTCACATGACATATATCTCGTTATTAGCAACTTTTTGATTTTTATTTACTCTCCTACTTTTGAAATCACCTCGAGCTATTCTTGTAGCGCATTGCACACTTTTTAACGTTCATAGCAAAAAAAAAAAAAATCTGTAAGGATTTTATTCGAACAGATCTTCAATCTCCGTCTTTTCAATTTAATTAAACAGCGAAAAAAATAATACGTTTGTAGATGGCCTGAAGACATTCATTGAAATTTCGAGCCTGACACTATCGACTGTTTCAATTTGCAAACCCGTAAAAGTGAAAATGATTATTCCGTTTCTAATTTTAGGGTGTCTTTAAAAAGGACTACTACAAGTACATAGCTGGAACAAAAAAATAGTCTTACAGAAAAGCACTGACGCAAAATAATTCCGCTGTGAATAATAAGACAAAATTGCGGAATATATTAAATAAAAACTCTGCAATTATTCATTTAAGTAGAGTTACACATAAGGGTTATATAACTTGTTTTGCAAATAACTGATTATCTATTTCCTATAAAATCATCATATACGCAGAAGTAGATATTTATTTTTGTTTTAGTTTACCATCCGTTCAACCTTTTCTTAGAAAGAGACTTTAATGCAGTATCAAGGTAATTATGCGTACACAACGAGGAATAAGGGAAAACCCTCTTCAAGCTGTTGCATTGAAAAGTTTAATGGTTCTTGCTAGAAGAGGTAAAATAAATTACATATAAAAGCTAACAATTATTTAAAATTATTTCTACTTTTAAATTTATTCTTGTAAACTCCTTGAAACTTATCTTTTTCATGTTTATACATTTACATCCGTTCGAGCCTTTATGATCATAAAAGTCCATCATATTTGTAAAAACCTATATCTTCTATTTCAATGTCTTTACTTTAATTATACAGAATATATAATCCTACTAGGCTAGTCACTGGCCGGATCTATGGCTCTCCTAGAAACGTCAAAAAGGTCAACCTGATCTTTTTAATCCATTGCAATTTGTTGCTTAGTAGTACAGTTGTTCTGAATCTCTTTATAATTGCAATTCTATCCACTGATATATCCGATGTAAGACTCGCAAATTATAAAACTTCCTCGAACATATATATATATATATATATATATATATATTTCTGACGAGGACGCATCACAGACCGTCTGAAACGCGCGTAAACGATTTCAATGACTTAAAAACATTACTACAATGATCCAAACATAATACACAATGAAAAACCAAGACACGGAATAATAAAATAATGTTAAAAAATACACATTGTTGGTGACTACTCCCTTATTTTAATATATATATATATATATATATATATATATATATATATATATATATATATATATATATATATATTGCATATAAAACGAAACTGGGGTATAAAAAATTGTTATGTTTACAACATTAGCCATAACGTTATCTATCTATAGAACGCAAGTACATACACATTATGTCATTGTTTCAACGTACAAAAGCTCAATTTCACCGCCACTATACCAAGTTCTCTAACTACATCATTCTACACCGGGTTCATTTATACTTTTTCAAACTTTCTTGGGTGTTAGCCGTCATTACCTGATTACATATTTCCTACACAATCGTCTATTCTTACCTCCTATATCCTACACAAATAACAATTAACCTTTATTGTTTATTTGTGAAACTATTTCACTCCAAAAATTTACGATGCTATTATATGTATTGAAGATCAATGGAAATCATAAACAGAGGGAGGGACAATTAGAAATAGTGAGATGCCGAGAGTAGGGGACAGTGAGAGAGAAATAAGCCGTGTTACAGTATTAGTTAGATCAAGCACGCGTTATAAGAGTTAATTTAAAATTGATTAAAGCGAACATGTTCTTTTCAGCGAAACTCCAGTACTGCCAACTTAACAACGGTGGGATTTATTGCAGAGAAGTCAAAAAAAAAAAAACAAAAAAAAAAAAAAAACAACAACAAAAAGCATAAATTAGTACTTTTTTATATGGAAATATTTACATAACAATTTATATTTAAATTATTGTGAATTTAGTCAAACGCTGCTTTGGGAAAGAGGCATGTAAAGTAAAGCGGTGGTTATATCCTGACGTAACCATGCCCATTTTTTAAAACTAGTTTTTACAAGTAAAATTAAAGTTTTACAATAAATAAAATTACAAGGTGAAAGTAAACAATAGTTAAAAACGCCTGCTTTTCGGTAACATAAGTGCACGCAACTGAACATTCCATGCTTTTTATTTTTACACTTTAAAATCATTGTGAATTTATTACAACCGGTTCTTCATCTCACTAAGTCAATCCACGCTTCCAAAAAATATAATAATTGATTACATATATATATATATATATATGTTTTGCAGGGACGAAAGGACTTAGCGAGATAAACGACCGTTTGTATATATTCACAATGTTGTAACTTTGTAATCGGAATAAAATATATTTTCAGTTGCGTCGGAACTATTCTGTACTTTCAGCTAACAATTCAGTAAAATCTAATAAATTCGAAAACTTTACGTTTCTGTAATTAAAACGGTGCGAATTTATTTACTGCTTGGAATATTCTTAAAAGAAGTCAAAAATAAAAATAAAAAATCAATAAATAAATATATTTTTTTTATTAAAGTGTTATGTGAAATATTAGTTACTGCCAGTTCCCTAACATAAGTGAATAACATGATTTTTATTACAAATATAAATCGTTGTGAATGCATTCATGCGGTCCTTCAATTTAGGAGAAACTTATAATTGAAAACTGATCCAAAGCGAGAAAAGTCATGAACATTTTTATTTTAATTTTACGTTTTGTTTCTGGAATTTAAGTTTATAATCGATGAGATTGACGTGACAAACGAAAACATGTAAATTGTAGAATTTACAGGGGGGGGCTTTCATAAACGTTCACCGAATCTCTTAATAAAAGAGACTCGTAGTAGCCATCTACATCAAGGAACCTAGATTGGGGTGATTAGGCTAAAACATTATTTTAAAATTTCGAAATCATAAAAACTATTTATTTACGTGCAAATTAATGAGCATTTTCTTTACTTTTCATTCAGTTTATATCTGGCTACATTTACGCAAGTTCTTTTTTTTCTTTCTTTGTCTGTCAAATAGTTTACGCTGCTAAATACACATTTCCCCTGTATTACATTAGGCCCTTTTTTAACGTAGTAGAAACTTTAAACTGACGACTTCTGTAGGTTTTAGAGTATGCTGAATAAGACAATCTATTTTTACTTTGGCGGAAACAAGTAGCTTTGGAGATATAATTACACGCATTATAATATTATGCACCGTAAAACACTGTTCTACGCACGTGCGATAAATAAGGTGTACTTCTTTCCACACAGCACTGCCACCCACCCCAATTTTTTATAGTCTTTGAAAGTGAGTACGCTAACAATATAGATCAAGGTTGAACTTGAAGCAAATACTTGGAGAGTACCGCTCTTCATAAAATGGGGTTCTTCCGAAACCCGTTCTTAACATTAGGATTGGCCACCACCAACAATAACAACAAACTTAGCTAACTTTTTTTACGAGGAGGGGCATGTTTCTACCAGTCAACGCCCGTTAACAAGTCCTGCTAGCATATATAATTCATGGTTAAGATTTTTTAGTGGTAAAGTAACCAATCGCGTTTAACAAGGCTAACACAAGAGTAGGGAAATATATTTTTACATAGGCATGCCCACTTGTCAAGGCCCAGAGATCACTAGAGAATAAAGGTTAAGAGCGTACAGTCGTCAATTGGGCAATGTAGTAATCGTTAGTAATGTAAATTCGGTAAATTTGTTAACAAGTGAAGCGGCTCATCAAGAACTTGTTACGTTGGACTTGAAGACAACCATATTGTAGGCAGCGGAAAGCAGGCAAACGGAAGACAACTCCACAGGCGTGCAGTTTTAAGAAAGAAGCTTTGTCTATGGAATCTAAGTTTAGGTTTAGGCACAGATAAAGAATGGGGCGAATTATTGAGAGTGTTTAAAGCTAGAAGAGTGTTTCTTGTGAAAGTTTGGCGAGGGGGGACCATAGACTGAAGCTCAGTCGAACACTTTCCATGAAAATAAAGAAAAAGCAGAGAAAACTCGCAACAACTCTTCGGTGATAAAGCGGTTGCAGCGAAGAGAAAAGGACATCTCCTACGAGGCTAAACGCTTTTGAACTCTATCAAGGCAGGACAGGTCCTTTCTAGCAGCTCCTGCCCAGATGTGGCAACAATATTCAATCCTTGGATGTACCTGGCTCTTATATAGATAGAGAAATTACATCAACAGTGAGATATCTACTGGATAGATAGAAGGACCCCGCCATTTTTCCGGCATTGTTAACCTATTTGATGTACGTGTTCCATTAAAAATCAGGAGTAAAGGTCAAGCCCAGAAGCTTGTCAAAACTTGAGGCCTCCTACAGACGAGAGCCATTCATTTCAATTTATGCCAGATAGAAACAAGAACGCTGATGATGTAAAGAAAGAAGCTTGGTTTTAGATGTATTAAAAGTAACCAGCCACTCTTTCCCCTTTGTACCACGTGCTCAAGATGAGAGGAGAGAGAATCGGAGAGAACTTGGTCGTTTACTGTCTTAGATATGCTACCATATATGGTAGTGTCATCAGCGTAAATATCTACGAAATGTAAGGATTTGATTTGGAAGATCATTAATGTATATCAGGAAGAGAGTTGGGCACAGGATGGACCTCTGAGGGACTCCAGCATTAATACTGTGAACTTCTGATTATTTGCCCATCAACTACTACTCTTATGAACCTATCAGGGAGAAATTATTTAATAATTGAGAAGGCATTTCCATCTATACCATAACTATAGATCTTCTGAAGTAAACCCTTATGCCATGCCCTATCAAAGACCTTCGATATGTCAGGAGAAATTGCTCTAGAAAGGTTGCCTCTTTCGAGTGATTCGCTAATCCTATGGGATATGACTGTAAGCACATCTGCTGTAGATCTAGCAGAACGGAAGCCATATTGTGTGTCACTAAGGAGGTTATTTTTGCTGAGATGGTTGATTACTTCTTTAACACAGATTCCAGCTATTTACTCATGACGCACAAGAGAGTTATTGGCCTGTATTGAGAGGGGATGGGGTTAGCGATCACCTGAATTCTTAAATACAGGAAATACTGATGAGATTGTCCAGGGTGATGGGAAGCAATTCTCCTTAAGATAACGTTTAAACAGTTTTGTAAGTACGGGCGCTAGTTCTGGTTGAAGGATTTTGATTACTATAATCGGACTACAATCAGAGCCAGTTGCTTTACTGGAATCAAGGTTCTAATTAGATTGGAAACATCACGCACATATATTTGTATATCACATAGTGTTTTTTTCTGATACAGAAGAAAATATTGGGGGTCGCCGGCCTTGGTTGCAAAGAGTAGAATTAGCTGCAAAGTTCTTGGCAAAGAGTTGGCTTTGTCTGATGCTGACGAGATAAGCTCAGGTCCATTCATGATAGTTGGGATAGAGCACACGCTTCTGTTCAAGATTTTGTTTGCTACTTGCCAGAACTGGTGGGAACCAAACCGCTTCTCAGCTACTTTGGACTTAACGGACTGAGAATACAACTCTCTTGCGTTCTTTATTACTTTCTTACAATGATTGCTGCCAGTCCTGAAAGCGGATTTAGTTTCTATTACGTTATATAACAGTGGAAAAAGTGATTTCTGTGCGCGGTGAGAGCAGCACATTCTGGAGAGAACCATGGCTGTTAGGCAATTGCTAGAACTTTTTCGAGAGTATCCAACGGTCTATACATACAATTAACCATTCCGTCAGGTCTGATAATATAGAGGATACATCGTTTTTAAACATGGAACGCAGAGGTAGATCCGATATAAATGTATGGAAGCTATCCCAGTCCGCCTTAGTGTATCGATATACTGTACGATGAAGAGGTACGTCTGAGGACTTATCACATTTCATTTTTATCTTAATCGATACAACAGAGTGGTCGGAAGGTGCAAGTAAAGATAGAACAGAAACTGAACATAGTTCAGGGCAAGTTGTTAAAAAAATCTCTAGGAGACTCGCATACTAGCCGTCGTTGTCGGTTACACGGGTGGATTCATGAACAATCTGAGTGAGGTCATAAGCAATAGATAAATCGTGACAGAACCTCGGATCATCATTTGTCTTGTTTGAATGAATCAACCATTCCACATTGTAAACATTGAAATCTCCACATACGTGAATGTTAGCTGAAGCATAAACAGATAGGACTCGGCCAATTTTCTCAGATATGCGTTTAAAGATAATAACTCCGCTGTTGTGGGGGCGATAGAGAATAAATATAAATGCAGTAGTGTGAGCTAGTGCCACCCGGAACCACATATAAAGTAAGTTAGGATCTTCTCTGGAGATGTCCTTACCACATGAAAAGCCATCTTTAATATAGCCACATATTCCATGCCCATGACGATATTGGGGGTCAGATGTAGAAGTTAAGTTAGAGTAACATTTAATTACGAACTCATCTGGGGAATAGTCTGTCCAATGCCAGTTTCACTTAATAATAAAAGGTGTGGTTCGGTCTCCTGTAATTGGGGGTTAACCTCTGGAATGTTAGAACGTAGACACCTAATGTTGGAGAAGGAGACAGCAAAAAAAAAAAAGAAAGAAACTCGAATAAACCTAGAACCCCATCTTACAACCTAGACTCCTACAGCCATGTCTCCTTCTCCAACATCAGGGGTCTACGTTCGACCCTTCCAGAGGTGGACACACAATTACAGGAGACGGCACCGGACATATTATTTCTAAGCGAAACTGAAATAGGGCCGACCACTTCCCTAGATGAGTTTATAATTAACGGATACTCTTAACATCTAAATCTGACCCCCAAGATCGCCATGGGCATGGAATATGTGCCTACATTAAAGATGCCTTCCCATATGGCAGGGATATCTCTAGAGAAGATCCTAATTTACCATATGTGTTCTTCCGGGATGCACTTGCTTACACTACTGCATTTATATTTGCCCTCTATCGGCCCCATAACAGCGGAGTTACTATCTTTAAGAGCATATCTGCACATCCATCGGCTAACATCCACATCTGTGGTGACTTAAACGTCCATAATGTGGAATTGCTGACCCACTCAAATAAGACGGACGGTGAGGGGAGGTTCTGTCAGGATTTTTCCATTGCTTATGACCTCACTTAGAATTTACCGAGCCCACCCGTGTGTCCGATACTATAGATCAATATGCAAGCTTCCTAAACCTTTTTCTCTCAACTTTCTCTGAGCTATGTTCATGTTCCGTTTTTTCTCCTCTAAGATCCTCCGACCACTCCGTCGTATCAGTTAAGATAACAACGAAATGTAATAAGTCCCTAGACGTACCCCTCCACCGTACTGTATACCGATACTCCATAGCTGACTAGGATAGCTTCCGCATATTTATATCGGATCTACCTCTGCATTCCATGTTTAAAAAGGATGTGTCCTCTATAGTATCAGACCTGACCGAATGATTAATTGTAGGCATAGACCGATTCATACCATCTAAAAAATTTTCAACAAAAACCAACCAGCCAGCCATGGTTCCACTCAGAATGTGCTGCTGCTATCGCGCACAGAAATCGCTGTTTCCATAGCTACCAACGTAATAGATGCACTGAGACTAAATCTGCTTTCAGGAACGCCAGCAACCACTGTAAAAAGTAATAAAAAAAATGCAAGAGAGCTATATGCTCAGTCTGTTAAATTCAAAGTAGCTGATCAGCAGCTTGGTTCCCACCAGTTTTGGCAAATAACAAATAGGATTATTTTTTTACATGGGGTCACCACTTATCAAGGCCCGAAAGCCACTCAGGGATAAGGGTTATGTACAGTAAACAATGAGATGATATTGTAGTAATCGTTAGTAATGGGGGGTTTGATAGAGTGACTTACTTAAGGGGGCGGTTTGTCAGGAGTTTGTTTATGTTGGACTTGAAGTCGTCCAAGTTGTAGTCAAGTGGGAAACAGTCAAGCGGCAGAGATTTCCACTGGCGTGCAGTTCTTATAAAGAAGCTTTGCTAATGGAATCTACGTTTGGATTTAGGCACAGATAAAGAGTAGAGACAATTATTGCCAGTATTTTGGCGAGGAGGGGACGACGGATTGGAGCTCAGACGAGCACCTGCCATGGAAATAATGATAAAACAAAGACAGGCTCGCAAAGTCTCTTCTGCGGGAGAGAGGTTGAAGGGAAGAGAAAAGGGCATCCACCTCTAAACCACGAAGTCTATTTTATACTCTGTCTGTTTTTAGCAGCTCCTGCCCAGATGTGGCAGCAGTACTCCATCCTTGGACGTACTTGGCTTTTATGCAGGTAGATAATTGAATTAGTAGTGAGATATCTTCTGGAGCCGATGAAGGATCAAATCATTTTCCCAGCGTCCCCTGAAACAGATTTGATGTACGTGTTTCATTTCAGATAATGAGTAAAGGGCAAACTTGTCAAATCATGGAACCTCTCCAAGACGAGAGCCATCCATTTCAAATGATGCCAGATGGGGATAAGAGCGTTGATGATGTAAAGATAGAAGCTTGGTTTTTGATGCATTAAAATTGACCAGCCACCTCTTCCCCCACTGTACCACGTGCTCAAGATCACCGGAGAGAGAATTAGAGATAACTTTGTCATTTACGACCTTTGATGTGTTGCCATAGATGGTCGTGTCATCAGCATAGATGTCAACGAATGATTTAAGTATGTGTTTCGGGAGATCATTTATGTAGATCAGGAACTAAGTTGGACTCAGGATGGACCCTTGGGGACTCCAGAATTAATACTGTGGGCCTCTGATTTCTGCCCATAAACCACTACTCTTATGAACCTATCGGAGAGAAATGATTTAATGACTGAGGAAACATTTCCAGTTATACTGTAGCTGGAAATCTTGTGAAGTAGGCACTTATGCCATACCTTATCGAAGGCATTTTATATGTCAAGAAAAATTGTCCTGAAAAAGGAAACCTTTGTCAAGAGATTCACTACTCCTATGTGATATAACTGTTATCACATCTGCTGTAGATCTTGCAGAGCGGAAAACATATTGCATGTCACTAAGAAGGTTGTTTCTGTTGAGGTGATTGACTACTTATTTATATAAAATGGATTCCAAAAACTTACTTATGACACACAAGAGACTTATTGGTCCGTACTGAGAGGGAGATGACTTATCGCCTGAGTTCTTAAATACAAGGCATTCTGATGAGGTTTTCCAGGGTGTTGGAAAGCACTTCTCCTTAAGGCTACGCTTAAACAGTTTCGTAAGTATGGGAGCAATTTCTGATTGAAGCTTTTTTAACACTATGATTGGGATGCCGTCAGGGGCAGTTGCTTTACTGGAATCAAGGTTCTTGATTAGCTTGGCGACCTCAAATCAATAAGTACATAAATATACATATATTGTGACAGCCTTCTAAATCTCTACTACATACTTATCCCACACAATGCTTCAAGCAAACTACATATCAATTTATATATATATATATATATATATATATTATTACATTTTCACTCATATATTATTACATTTTCACTCCCCAAAAAGGCACATTGTCATTTTGATATAGTGGTCTACTATCAGGGATATCATCTAGCAGTTTCGGGGAAGAAACTACTGGAGTATAAGGATCTCTAACATCTAGGAATCTCAACTGTGAAGGGGTGGGATTTAGCTGTTTGTTGGGTTTCAGGGGTATTTACGTTGAGGGGATACGAATGCTTGCAGTTCGTCGGAGCATTCACAATTAAAGTACTTGTAGAACAGGCAGAGGGGTGCTAAATTTCGTCGATGGGACAGAGGCTGAATCTTAGATGACAGTTCTTGACCCATTAGGTTGGCAACTCTTTTTTTAAACTAGTCTAGGAGCGAGAGACTAGTAGCAGATGCACCAGACCAAATATGGCAATAATACTCCACACATAGGCGCTTGATGGTCTTATAGAGGTAGAGAATACTTTCGGACGTTAGTAGCTTTCTAGCACGGGAGAGAGAACCTACCTCCTTCGCAGCGGTTCTGACAATGCTCCCAATGTAATTGTTCCAACTTATGTTTCCTGTGAATGTTAGACCGACGAGTTTATAAGATGTACTTTCAGATAAAATGTCTTTGGCAGTTGTTAAAGGTGGTAGAGAAGGTTTCCTGTAATTATTGAAGGAAACAAGTTTAGTCTTTGCAGCATTGAATGTAATCATCCATATATATATATATATATATATATATATATATATATATATATATATATATATATATATCTTCTTCTTGCTCGTCCGTCGAAGTCGACGATGACCAAGGTATCAATCAGTTCGGCGTCAGGGATTTGTGGGTCCTGAGATGGCTGATGAGGCCAATCTGTGCTCGACAGACTCTTCCACATGCTGGACACGTGAAGGCGGTATCGGCAGGCTGTGAACCGGCAGCTCTCTCCTTCCTCCTCTTGCGCTTCTGCTGGTCGTGTGTCATGCGTTGATTCTCTGCCTTGTCGGCTCCTAGGCTGATGACGCAACGCCAGGCCGAACGTTTAGCAGCGCGACTCTCCCAAGACTGGGGACTGATATCAAAGTCTTTTAGGAACGTTCTCAGACTGTTTATATCGTTTCTTTTGGCCCCCTGCATTCCGCTTTCCCTGGCTGAGTTCCCCATAGAAAAGTTGTTTGTGGACTCGGCTGTCGTGCATGCGATAGACATGGCATGCCCACCGAAGCTAGGTTTTGCGGATTATGGTGGTGATGGTATGGAGCCCCGCGCGCTTCAAGACTTCTGTGTCAGGAATTCTGTCTTGCCAGCGGATGTTGAGAAGATTACGGAGGCATCTGAGGTGGAAGCCATTCAACTGTTTTTCATGTCTTTTATATGGCGTCCAAGTTTCGCAGGCGTAGAGTAGGGTTGTCAGGACGACCGCTCGGTATACTTTCAGTTTGGTTGCGAGTGTAATGCCTCTCCTCTTCCACACATTGTCTCTAAGTCTTCCAAATGCACTATGGTTAACCTCAATGTCAATGTTGGCGGTGCGGGAGAGGGTACTGCCAAGGTAGGTGAATTGCTCCACAGCATCTATCTTCTGTCCTTTGACAGTGATGCCGGGTTCATGGTATGCATCTCCTGGGGCGGGTTGGTACATATCTTCTGTCTTCTTTGTCACAACTGGTGGAAAATCCGTCCATTTGACGTTGCATCTCTATGTCATTTGGGGCATTAAGGGCACAGTCATCGGCAAAGAGAAGGTCTCTGATGAAGGTTTCCCTCACTTTCGTGACTGCCTGCATTCGCCTGATGTTAAACAATTCCCCGTCACATCTGTACTTAATGACAATGCCAAAGTGACTGTCTTTGAAGGCGTCATGGAGCATGGCAGAGAAAACCATGCTGAAGAGCGTCGGGGCTAAGACACAGCCCTGCTTGACCCCGTTGGTCATAGGGAAGGGCTCTGAGGGGTCGCCGTCATCCAGGACATGAGCGGTCATGCCCTCATGGAACTGCCTGACAATGGCGATGAACCTGTCTGGACAACCAAATTTTTTTATGATCCGCCAGAGGCCATTTCGGCAAACAGTGTCGAAGGCCTTGGTCAGGTCGACGAACGTGGTGTAGAGGCCCCGGTGCTGCTCGACACACTTCTCCTGCAGTTGGCGTGCAGCAAAGATCATATCAGTCGTCCCGCGGCTCGCTCGAAAGCCACACTGGCTCTCGGGAATAAGACCATCTTCAAGGTGCACCAGCAGGCGGTTGAGAAGGACGCGGGCCAGGATTTTCCCGGCGATGGAAAGAAGGGATATCCCGCGGTGGTTGTCACATAACTGACGATTTCCCTTGCGTTTGTAAATGTGAACGATAGTAGCATCACGAAAATCTTGCGGTAATTCTTCACTCTCCCACATGGATTGGAAGAGTTCTGTTAGTCTTGAAAGCAGTGTAGGTCCACCAGCTTTGTATACTTCTGCTGGAATTGAGTCGGGGCCGGGGGCCTTCCCAGAGGAAAGTTGCTTGATGGCTTTGCTTACTTCCTCTGACGAGGGTGGGATGTCGAGCTCCTCGTTGATAGGCTCCTGGCGTAGTCGGTCGATGGCTTCATCGTTGATGGAAGATGGTCGGTTTAGCACACTGTTAAAGTGCTCCGCCCATCTATCAAGGATCTGCTTATTGTTCATTCAAGACAGTTGTACCATCGGAGCTAAGCAGGGAGGAAGAGCTAGAGGACTGGGGACCGTAGACAGCCCTCAGCGCATCGTAAAACTTCCTCATATCCTGGCTATCGGCATGCTCCTGGATCTCATCTGCTTTAGCGCTGAGCCAGGCATTCTGCATGGAGCGGAGTCTGGCCTGCACCTTGCTGCGGATGTTGATGAAGGCAGCTTTCTTTGCGAAACACTTGGGGTCACTCTTATGTGCACGGAGAAGTTGGCGTTTCTCCTCCAGGAGGGGCTGAATCTCAGAATCATTTTCATCAAACCAGTCCTGGTGCTTCTTTTGCTTGGGTCCAATGATTTCGAGAGCGATGGAGTAGGTGGAGTCTTTTAGGTGTGCTCACTGATCTTCGATAATGTCCGAGATGGTGAGGGGGACAGATAGCTTGTCGTTGATTGCTTCCTGTAGCTCATGGATGACATCTGGACTTTTAAGTTTTTCCAGGTCAAGGTGCTTTGTGACTTTCTGGCCCTGAGGCCGCCTCTTGGGTTGGATGTAGAGGCATATTTTGGATATGATCAGGCGGTGGTCTGTCCAACAGTCGGCACCACACACAGCCTTGGTCAATCTTACGTCTCTCCTGTACCTTGCCCTGATGATGACGTAGTCAATCAGATGCCAGTGGTGGGAGCGTGGGTGCATCCACGACGTCTTGCTACGGGTGGGTAGGCGGAACATGGTGTTGGTGATGGAAAGGTCGTGTGCAGCGCAAAGGCTGAGCAGCCGTAACCCGTTGCTATTGCACTTGCCCACTCCATGGTGGCCAAGGACTCGGTCCAAAGTGGAATGGTCCATGCCAACGCGGGCATTGAAGTCGCCGAGGACGATAAGCTTCTCTCTCTGCGGAGCAGCGGAGATGAGGCTTTCCAGATCTTCATAGAACTGGTCCTTGGTATCTTTGGGGTTAGTCATGGTTGGTGCGTAGGCGCGGATCAGTGTGGCGGTTCTTGCCTTGTTGAGCGGGAGTTGCATCTTCATCAGCCGGTCATTGATGCCGTCCGGGATGCTAACCAGCTTCCTCACGTGCTCAGTCTTGATGGTGAAGACCACGCCAGCCTATCTGCGCTCCTCGCTGCTGCGTCCACTCCAAAAAAAGGTGTAGCCACCACCTGACTCTGTCAGTTGACCCTTGTCTGAGAGGCGAATCTCACTGAGGGATGCGATGTCTACCTTATAACGGGCAACCTCCCTTGCTACGAGAGCAGTTCTTCTCTAGGGTCGGTCAGCTCTGGTGTTGTCGAGCAAAGTACGAACATTCCATGATGCTAAGGTAAGCACCAACCCTTCTTTCTCATGTCTCGACCGCTGTGAGGGAAACCCCGCCAGCCGCGGTATGCTGGCCAGGGGTGATGGTGAAGCAGCTATGTTTAGGGCTCCTTTTATCGCCCCGTCCTCATGCCATGGAGGCGAGCAGAGTGATCCTGAAAAGGACTGCTCGGTCGGCCAGCCAGTTGCCTGCACCCCCTCGCTGCTTCGGTCGAGTGGAGTACGACCAGTTTCTGGGCCGCCTGTGTGCAGGTTTGCAGCTACAGCTCCCAGTGATTTCCACACCTGCTGCTTTGCCGCACGCCCATCGCCACAGGTGTTGACGCAATGTTTGACACCCTGACCAATTCCAACGGCAAGACATAGTCGGACGGCTGGGGACGAACAAGGGTGCAGGAGCTGCCGGAGGGAGGCAAGTATGCCATCCAACCGCCTAAGGGGCTCCACTCCATCGTTTCTGTCGGGGTTGCTCCCCTAGCCTTATCCATTTCCATGGCTCTCACAAGGCAGTGAGGCCATTTGACCCATGGCTGGGATAGGGATTGGTAATGTGGCAGGGCATGTCCACACGGCGGTGGGCCGTAGCACAGTCCCTCTGGCACTCCCTACTGTTCCGAGATCCTCTTCTGATTCAGCCTGGAGTCGCATGACAACCAGTTACCGTGTGTGACAACGAGGAGGCACAGCAGAGGTCTTGATGATGGAGAGGCTATGTACTGACAGGAGAAGACTTACGCACTCGGCTTCTCGTTTCGCGCAAGGCTAGCCGGTGATGGTTGCTGAGAGCGAGATGGTGCGTAAGCCAAGACGCTACCTTATAGCTAACACACTTGCGCATCACATCACCCTGTGTGCATTGCACACACACACCCACACATATATATATATATAAATACACACATATATATATATAAATACACACACACACACACACGCATATATATATATATATATATATATATATATATATATATATATATATATATATAATGTGAGCCTCCCGCCCAGGTCAGCAGATGACTTCTGACACCCAGTTTACCTGCACCGGCCGTTGATCGTCTTACTCCCGGAGAACTCAGCATGAATTCTCAGAAAAGAAAACGACCTCCCCCACTAAGCCACGAAGTCTATTTTGTACTCTGTCAAGCCAGGATATTTTGTTTTTAGCAGCTACTGCCCAGATGTGGCCGCTGTACTCCATCCTTGAGCGTACTTGGCTTTTATACAGATAGAGAATTGCATCAGTAGTGAGATATCTTCTGGAGCGGTAGAAGGATCCTACCATTTTTCCAGCGACCTTGGCAACTGACTTGATGTACGTGTTCCATTTCAGGTCAGGAGTAAAGGTTAAGCCCAGAAGCTTATCAACACATAGAGCTTCCCCTAGACCAGACCCGTCCATTTCAATTAATGCACGATGGAGGATCAGAGCGTTGATGATGTAAGGATAGCAGCTTGGTTTTAGATGCATTAAAAGTTACCAGCCACCCCTTCATCCACTATACCACGCGCTTGAGATCAGAGGATAGAGAGAATCAGAGAGAACTTTGTCATTTACAGCCTTTGATGTGTTGCCATAGATGGTCGTGTCATCAGCATAGCTGTCAACAAATGATTAAAGTATGTGTTTTGGGAGATCATTTATGTAGATCAGGAGAGATTTGGACTCAGTATTGACACCTGAGGGACTCCAGCATTAATACTGAGGACCTCTGATTTCTACCCATCAACCACTACTCTTATGATCCTATCAGAGAGAAATTATTTAATGTTTTTAGTTTTTTTCGTGTGTCTGTGTGTGTACATTTCCCTACCACACTACTCCGCCAAGTTTCAGTCAACAGACTTGGGATTTGACATAAGGTGTATTGAGAAAATCTTTTTGATTAGTTTTCGGCCAGAAATTGAGCTTTCAAGGGGTCAAATTTGACCTTGAAAAGTGTACCAATCTCTTGCGCCAACGTTTGGTGTACACACTTGAAATTGTAGAGGTAGGTTACTTTGACATAGATCAAACTTTTTCATTAAGTTTGAGCTCTAAACAATTAATATATAGGGTCAAAATTGAGGTCAAAGTTTACAAAATTTGACCTTTGCGGTCTCTACCGAATTATTAAGACATTTTTGGTCTAAATAATTGAAGTTGCAGATAAAGTGTACTCAGACATAGCTCGATATTTTTAATCGGTTTTTGGCCGAGAATTTGTCTGCCAATAGATCAAAGGTAAAATGGGTTGACCTTTGCGGTTACTCGTAAACTATTTCGCAAAGGTTGGGTCTAAACATTTGAAATGTTAAATAAAGGGTATTCAGATATTTAGCAAGCGTTTAATAACTTTTTGCGAAGATTTGGCTGCCAAGAGGTTACAGTTGAAAGAGTTAACCTTTGCAGACTCTTCCAAACTCAGCGACCAATTCCAATTTTAGGTCTATACAATTGAAATTTCTTATGTAGGTTACCTGTACATGAGTAAGGCTTGTTAATATATACGTGAACGTGTCTGTGAGTCTGTCTGTGTGTGCGTACATTTCCCTACGCAATAACTCTGTCAATTTTTAGTCTACAGACTCGAAATTTTATATACTAGGTACTGAGATTTGGGAAAATACATGTGATCGGTTTTCGGCCAGAAACTTGGCTGTTAAGTGGTCAAAGTTCAACTATTTGACCTTTGAGAACTCTACCGTACTCCTCTGACAACTTTAGGTCTAAACACTTGAAATGTTAGATGTAGGTTCCTTGAACATAGCTCTAACTTAATAACTTGATTTTCGCCCAAATAGTATAACTGTTAAGGGGTCATAACATAGGAAAAATTTATAAAAAAATGACCGGTTTTTTGCTTTAACCCTATCCCTAACACCTCCAACCACCCGAGCAACGCCGGACACCCATGCTAGTACCCCTCTAAATTCCTCTTTCTTTTGTGTGTATTGATATTCATATAAAAACCACCTTTGCTATTTATTTAAAAAGAAAATACACTTTTCTCATATATGGATCGTGCAATTGCATTCATCTGCAAATGATCTAGCAAGTTTGCATATTCTTTTAAAGATTCATTTTAATAAATTCCCTATTCGTGTTTTCTGTTTTCTTAGTGGATGATCATCTTTAGTAAACTATTATGTGTAATTATATTCTTGCAGATATTCTACATTATTTATACTTGTATAATATATGCGTAAAAAGTTTATAGTAAACACAAAATTGTTTCCATATATATTTATGTATACGTATATATTTTTGTTTAATCTATATATCTATACATCTATAAAAGTTCACGCTCTGTCTGTCTGTGTGTTTATACGTCTGTATGTGTGTGTACGTTTCCCTACGCAATAACTCTGTCAATTTTTAGTCTACAGACTAGAAATTTTATATACAGGGCTCTGAGATTGGAGGAAGTCTATGTGATTGGTTTCCGGCCAGAGATTTCGCTGTTAAGGGGTCAAAGTACCACGATTTGACCTTTAAGAACTCTATAAAACTCGTCCGACAATTGTCAGTCTAAACACTTAGGCCTTTTGATATAACTACCCTGGACATGGATCTAACTTAATAACATGCGTGGAGCCCAAACCAATAAAGGTTAAGGGATCATAACAGGGGTCAAATTTAAAAAAAAATGACCGTTTTTTCTTTTTTTTGGGGGGGGGTCTCGACATACATCTCCAAACGCCCGGGCGAAGACGGGCACCCATGCTAGTATATATATAAAAGTGAACGTATCTGTGTGTCTGTCTGTGTACATTTCCCTACGCAATAATGTCTACAGACTCGAAATTTGATATACAGGGTACAAAGATTTTGGAAAATCGATGTGATTGGTTTTCGGCCATAAATTTGACTGTTAAGGTGTAAAAGTTCAACAATTTGACATTTGAGAACTCTACCAAACTCCCCCGACAATGTTTGGTCTAAACACTTGCAATTAAAGATATAGGTTTCTTTGACAGGGATCTAACATTATATGATCCCAAAACAATAAATGTTAAGGGGTCATAATAGGGGTCAAAGTTTGAAAAAATTGACCGTTTTTGTTGTGTTTTTTTTTTTATTTCAGAATACACCTTTACACACCCGAACACCACCTGACACCCATGCTAGTATATCTATAAAAGTCAACGTGTCTGTGTGTCTGTCTGTGTGTCTGTTTGTGCATATTTCCCTACGCAACTCTATACATTTTTAATCTACAGACTCGAAATTTGATATACAGGATACTGAGATTCGGGAAAATCGTTTTGATTGGTTGTCGGCCAGGAATGTGTCTGTTTATAGGTCAAATTTCAATGATTTGACTTCTGAGAACTTTACAAAATTACTCCGACAATTTTGGGTCTAAACATTTGAAATTTTAGATATTCTTGGACATGGATCTAACTTTATAACTTAATTTGAGCCCAAAACAATAAATGTCATGGCCCATAATAGGGGTCAAATTTAAACAAAACTTGACCTTTGCGGTCTCTACCAAATTACTCAGACAATTTCTGGTCTAAACATTTGAAACTTTACATAAATGGTATTCAGAGATAGGTAAAGCTTTTCCATCGGTTTGGATCGAAAATTCTTAGTTACCAATATATAAATGTATGTATTTATGTTTGCATGTCTGCCTAAAACTTTTGACAGAGGCGACGGATTTTACCAAGACCAGTTTTAAAGTTCGACCTTTGATACGACAAATATCGAAAAATTGGATGAAAACAGTAATAGCCTCACCTTCAACTAGACACTTTTCTACAGGGGGTAGCTCCTCTACTTTCGATTGTCTTGCCTTAATGTAAACATAAGTTTCTTCAGGTTTGGCGGTGGGAGTAACAGCAAAGACGTCACGTTTTCCCCGTTCTTTTCCTCTTTCCTGCCTGCCTATCTACTACCACTTTATTTTTCGCACAACACTAGTATATATATATATATATATATATATATATATATATATATATATATATATATATATATACATACAATTAGAAACAGTGCATAGGACCAGAGCAAAGCCGGTCTGAACTGCAAGTAATAAATACAGCTGAAAGTTATCCACGAAGAAATAAATGCACGTATTCAGTTAAAGGTGATACATAGTGCATTATGAAACAAACATCCCGACCCTTCGATACCTGCGATTGAACGATACACCTCAACCCCTATGCATCCATCGCAGGACATCATTATACCTTCTATATTTTATTTCTCTACCTCTGTCAGTCTGTTTTTCAGCTGTCTTTCTCTCTGTCGCTTCCACTTTTTTTGTAAACAATTAAGCCGAGTTAGTTGATATTTTGTACGAAACATTGCTATCAGAATGGGCAACTAATTAAGAAATATAGCTA
Source organism: Euprymna scolopes (assembly GCF_053919585.1). Lineage (NCBI taxonomy): Eukaryota > Metazoa > Mollusca > Cephalopoda > Sepiida > Sepiolidae > Euprymna > Euprymna scolopes. Next base: position 98,936,222 of record NC_136508.1, read on the forward strand.
TTACTAAAGATTATGAATACCAAATTTACTGAACCGATCTGACTGCTCTTTCCTGTCAAAATTTGCAGGTTAGCATTATGGTAGTGAGTTAATAAACAACTAGAAACAATGATTAATTCATATGGATTAGACGCAAATATCCCACATTAACAATAAAAGTTTGTAGTAAACCGTTGGTTCGATCATGGATCAATTCCGTGTAGCCCTTTACGATGCTAATTGCAGCGAAGAAAGTATTATGGTACGCGTTGGAAGCACATATAGCTACTAAAAAGGATAAATAGTAAACGCACACACTATACAACAATTAGACGATCGTTTTCTCAGAAAACACATTTTTTATGCACCTTTGCGATAATAAAGTGCAGCGATTTAATGTTTACGTTATCCGTTCGATGCAAGGTAAATGATTAATAAGGCCAATAATTCCTTCACCGTAAACTGGCACCTTTTCTACAAGGAGGGGTCGCTTTTTTCCCTGATATTTTCCAAAGTCGCCCGGTCTTGTCGATTTAACAACCTTAATTTAAACCTTCGCCAGTTTTAATTTGGCGATGGGCACAATGGCAAATACTTCACGTGTTTGTTTTTGTTTTCCCCTCATTTCGCAGTACGTGTTCGACCCTGCCTACTGCCACTTTTTTTATATTTTGTTGCACGCACCTCCAAACACCCGGGCAACGCCGTGCACACAGGCTAGTATATTATAAAAATAAGCACACATTTCAAGATAATAAAATATTTCTAGAATCTCGAACAAATTTTATGATTTCTTTGTCAGCAATTGTGTAGCTCCAATCTCTGGTCCCCCCTCGCCAATCTTTTACGAAAAACAATTCGTCTAGCTGAAGCCACTGTCAATAGTTTTCCCCATTCTTTATCTGTACCTAAATCAAAACGTAGATTCCATGAACAAAGCTTCTTTCTTAGAGGTGCACGCCTGAGGAACTCTCTTCCGTTTGCCTGTTTCCCACCTGGCTACAACGTGGAAGTCTTCAAGTCCAACATAAGCGAGTTCCTGTTTAACCGCCCTCTTTAGTAAGGCACTTTATCAAATCTCCATTACTAGCGATTACTACGATATTATTCCATTGATTACTGTACACGCAATACCCCTTATCCCTGAGTGGCTTCCAAGCCTTGATAAGTGGTGACATCTTTGTAAAAAAAAAGCATGATTTGTTTTATCCTGATTTTTGTATGTCAACAATCGTGTAGGAATAGCTTCTCTGAAAAGTAGAAGGAAAGATAGATCACGAAAAAATGATTTTCGGAACTGACGTGAGATTCTCAATTTCTACTTATTTGGCGTTCATCGCTACCGATTCTTCTGTTTTCATTCATTTATGGTTTGTCTCATCCTTATTTCTGTATATGAGAAAGAGCATTACAAATCTACGCGGAGATACACAATATCTTCAAAGATTTTCAATTAATTTTCATTTAACATGCACTTGTCTTTCTGAAAGAAACCTCGTATCCAAACAAAAACAAATTTTCAAGATTACAGCTGCAAGTTGAAGCATACGTTACAAATTAAGGGACATTGCTTACGTATTCTTTCAAGTTAAAATAGATAATTCCTATAATACATTCAATGTATGTAATAAATAAAATACATAAATTCATCTGTCGTTTACCTCCATATGCACCTGAAATTTATTCACAAAAAGATAGTTGATATGTATTCAATTAAACGTTTGTGACGTAATCCCCCATTGAGGAGCTTTAGAGCAACGCTGAGGTAGCTTATCATTCCCGGGTTACGCCAGATAACCCAAGGATTAAAGATAGAGAAGATAAAGATATATATTTATTTTATGTCAAAATACATATTGTTTAAGACCAGATATATATGTTTTTGCAGCTGGAAGTTGATGACAGGAACTTTCACGTATCACCTTGTCTGGCCTTAGTGAACTCAAGGTCGGATGTCAGAATTGATATCTGGCCTTGGAAATCGTGAAACCTTAAATTCAGATTTCTGCTATGGTAATTGTGCCCACGCAGGGACCTGGGGCTTTTGGTTTCGTGGCGAAATCTTATCGGCTGGGGGGGGGGGAAGTTTCCACCCCACCCACATACCTTACTATATATAGGATTTTCGTGCTAAAATTAGTCAGTTGGAGTTGGAGTTGGAGTTGGAGTGAGAGTTGGGATTCGAGAAGAACAGACCGTATAGAGACGTGACCCCTCCATCTTCCTCATCCAACCGTCTGTCGCTGTCGGTGAAGAGATTTGAGACTTTGAAAAAAAACTTACTAAGATCGAATGATATTTGTAAAAACAATTGCACATAAGTTGTGAAAATTAACACTGTAAATTAGACTACATGAGTTTGTCTTTCTTCCTGCCTGCCGCTTCGATATTCGCTTTCAGCATACCAGATTTCATGTAACAACCTCAGAGAATACTAGACGAAACGAGCCGAGAATTCAGATAAACAGAAGTCCTAGCCACATTCTCACGAGAGGGGTTACACGTTAAACAGAGCGTATTGCAACGCTACCGAGAGAGTAGGACGGTGACCATGACAGCGTGACGTAATTCCGAGATTAACATGTAGGTAAATGTGCATATAGTTTCCGGTGCTCAATAACGTGGGCATAAAATATAGTTTCCGTTATCTGTGGTAATTTTGCCGTTATCTTAGATTGTGGCTGTGGTAATTTTGCTTTTTTCCAAAGAGAAAAAAATCTACATTTGGATAATTATATAATTGCACATTTGGAGGATTTTAATCAAATAAAATATAACAGTGAGTGAACTTGTTTTTAGAACGTTTATTTCTATCGGAGGAAGTGGAATATTTCATTTTTTTTTAAAACTACAAAACAAACACTTCTTATATGAAGATATTTTTTAGACCGTTCTTTTTATAATAAATAACACTTTTCATTTAGTATTTCCACATATTTTAAAGTAAGAAGCATTTTTTGCGACGGATTTTTTTTTGTAGTGATTCTGTCGTTTTTTTTTTTTTTAACTAAAACGATCGAAGAATTCAATATTTTAGCAGCGGGCGAAATTTAATTCTTTGAAATATATTTTAAAACTTTCAAAGTTTTTTGTTTGTTTGTTTTATAACATTCTATCTGTAAATACTTTGCATGACTGAACTGGGAAATTAAATGGTAACTTCTCTATTCTCTCCTGAGACATACGAACAAAAAAATCATCTTAAAAATTCATTAACTGATAACTTTTAATTAAATTTTTGATACGAACTAAAAATAAAGCGTTCATTAAATTTTAGTTAACATACTTTCTTGTGTTTATCTTATAAATAAATATTATTTGATATTTTGTGCCGGATACTACCGTGCTGAATAATAACTTTATTTAGAAACCCATTCTTTACAAAAGGGAGACTTTCTAGCTATTCTGCACTTTCACCTAACAATTTAATGGAAAAAAAGATGCCATAAATTTAATTTAACTTGAAAATCCTAGCAAAAATACCACGGTTCATACACTATACAAGCACCATTATTATTATTATTATTATTATTATTATTATTATTATTGTTATTGTTATTGTTGTTGTTGTTGTTATTATTATTATTACTACTACTACTACTACTACTACTACTACTACTACTACTACTACTATGACAACAATAAAAAAGGTACTTCCCGGGGAACGTGGACCTTGCGTAATCAGGTGTTAATTTAATGGTTGCTAAAAATGGTCCTAAAAAGCGCATACACAAAAAGGTTTTCATTCACGAACACTTTTTTAAACGAACTATTATTGGCAAAAAACGGCTAAAGACACTATTTGAATATATATCAAAAATATGTAACAAAAATAAATAAAAAATATTAGTGTGGAAAATATAATAATAAAATAAATTAAATTAAAATCAGTTTACACAGTGTCCACGTTCCCCGTGAAGTGCCCCCCCAAAAAAAATCTCGTAGATGATATCGACTGGTGCCAGACACACTACTTCGGAAGATTCAGGGAGGATGGAAAGACCGGGGTTGGAGAGTACTAACCAGATCTCCACTGGAAGTGTGAAGTTCAAATCTGGTATCTTGGGGACGTATTTTCTCACCCAAACCCTATGAAACTCCAATGGCTGATGCTGAATAGAAATTAATGACAAACGGTTGTTGCGATAACGTGCAATCATTTGCACAAATGCTAAAGAGATAGAGAGCATTGGAAATCTGGGAAGACTTGTTGTCACTCGGTCTCCAGCGAATACTCCTGGTTACTGCCATTGAGCGATCACTGGTGATGGCCTGTGAGACAACTCCTAGTGAGTGAAATAATAATAATGTCCTCTCCAAAATTCACCCCCGCCCTGATTTAATATCACATTTGTTCACATTATGATATGAATGTCTTTTAGTCGTTATGTGAACTTCATTTCAGTATTCATGTATTCTGCACTGATATGAAAATGAAGACTATTCCTAACCAAGTAATTGATGAAAATATGCTACACATTTTGATGAAAAAACCTAGGAAAAATTAACATAGAAGAACAGAAACAAAAACTGTAAATATTAATTCTGTCTTAAAAGTAATAGTTATTTAAATATTTCGACATATAATCTTGTGGTGAAAATCCAGCTCCCAAATAAGGGGCACTCTGAATAGGAACAAAAATTAAAATTGTCTCAGTAATGAAGGATTTCTCTTCCACCGGCCGAGGACAGAAAAGGTGAATTGTCGCACCAAAACAGATACTGCCAAACTGTGATCTTGTCCCGAAGGCCAAGAATTGTTTGTGTTTTATGTTTCTTTAATTGTTTGTTCCCTAAATCCATAATTCAGTTTTATCAGTATTAGATTGTATATTGCTTTAAATTTACGTAATTTTACATAGATAATATTTATATTTTATATTGAATAAAGTTCAGTTTTAGTATTAATCGAATTGGGTTTCTTTTCTTTTCTTTTTTTTTAACAGGTTTTAATGCTCCTTTGTAAAATGAAATCATAGAGTATCGACAGTAACTGTTCGACAAATCTTACCTACATTGCCTGCAGGCATTTTTCAGTTAACAGGCCTTCTATATCTCGGTGGGCCTGGTGTTCCCGGACTAGAAAGAAGACTGGATAGAATGCGGAACCTTATATGCTCATATATCTGGCTCTGAACATCATAATATCTTCGATATTAGATTTCTTTTGTTAATCTGTCTGTCCTTTTTACTTTTTCTCGCAAGCTACTCGCCTGAAGTCATTAACAGTTTGCTTTGAGAAGGTGCCGCTAACTAAGTATTATGGGCATCCATTCGATGCAAAGACAGAGAGTCATATAGAGTAATATTTATGCGGCCTCACAATGCGATAAACATGGAGGAACGGTTAAAAAGAGTAGGTTGTTGTTTGCAGAATATTATATTATTGTTTTTTGATACACAGATTTATACGGATTAGTATTTCATGCAAAAATCAATAAATTTTTCAAAATACTCAATCATAAATACAGCACGCATAAGAAGTCAATGGTTATACCTTTTTCAGATGTTTAATTATCCAAATGTTTGTCCGGCCCTGTCGGTGGGGCATTAGAATACGCCGACTGCCCCCATGCAGAGGGTAAAAGTTCCTCAATGGGGGTCCTGGATATGACCTTAAACTATATCCAGTGCTGAGGCCCTAGCTTGTGGGCTTTGGGGAGTGTGGAGCCACCCTTCAATTACCATTGCTCCCAGGTCCACTCTGGCCCGGAGTGGTAGTACATGTTAGAGTCCCAACTATGGGGTAAATAGAAACCGACGTGAAAACAACAAATATATTCTATTAAAAAATGTTATCTTCAAAATCTTTGGATTCGGCATTAAATAACCCGAAAAGGGTTGATATGCCGTAAAACAAAAACAACCAACATACCAACCAACTGTTTGTCTTTTAATTATTTGGAACATTTAAAAGTATCTAAATTTGAAGATACATAAAAACAAAATACTTAGCATTTCCTGGGCAGGGATCGTGAAAATAAATTAATGTTGTTAGTAATACTATACTCTTAAACTAAATTCGTAATAATCGGTTAAATAGTTTATGGAATGAATAGAATATCTACACATATATAGTCATATAAAGGAATACATGAGATAATTTATCTAAGACGGCGTTTTCATTGACATATAAGAATTTCGTCGCACCATGATGATTAGAAAATATGAGCATCGCAACCGGGACGTCAGCGGCCGACGTCTAGTAAGCTGAAAGTTGAAACTAAGGTCAATTTGCATTGGTTGTCCAACCTGTAAACGGTGTTTATTCTGAACACCATTCTAAACATAGGGGGGGGGTTAAAGAGTGTTTATTCCGAAAGCCGTTCTTAACGTAGGAAAGTTGCGGGTGTTTATTCCGAACATTTTCTTATTTTACACGTCTGTATTTTAAGAAAAGCTTTCGGAATAAACACACTATTTAAGGTGGACAACTATTACACATTGACCGAAACTAATTAACCGGAAATTTCTACTGGCACTGCAGCAAATCATATCGCATATGAAAACGATACTGATCAAAAGTACGATTCTTTTTTACTGAAGCATATATGAATAAGACAAAAGTAGATATAACCAATCATAATATAGCAGTAGGTGTCTAGAAATTCCAGGTTTAATATTAAATTACGTAATTAATTACTTAATTAATAAATTAATTAAATGAGTGGGACTTAGTAATGTTAAAACAAAGAAACTTTAATTCGAACCTCGATGGATTTCTTCCGAAATCGGACTCTTAGGTGACTTCCTGGTGGGGGTTCGAATTCTTCGACCAACGTTGATCGTCATCTCTTGCACTGATGATTGCGTAAGCTTGAAACAGAAGTGTTTAAGTATTAAAAAGTATTTATAATACATGCATATATATATACACACACACTCAAACACACACACACACACACACATATATATATATATTTATATATATATATATATATATATATATATATATATATATATATAACTACTTCATTTAATCACTTAAATTTATATACGAAGATATAATTTTATGCGAACATTTGCAGTATTTACTTCACGGGTGCTCAATACATAGGAAGAGCTAGGTAGTAAGTTATGTAAATATATATATATCGATTAAGCTACACAAAATATTCCGCGTTTCATTCTCGTAAGGATTCGTCAGACTTGCCTGATAAGCCTGGCGAGTTCTCACGAAAATGAAACGTGGAATATTCTGCGTACCTTAATTGCCATACATATTTTCATAATGTATATATATGTGTGTGTGTGTGTGTTTGTGTGTGTGTGTGTGTGTGCGGTGCACAATATTTACCGTTACAACTTTCTGTTTGCATCTCTATTTAGTGAGTTTTGATAAATATTTCATATTTTTCAGGTGTATATTGATGACGTTTTACTTGAAAATTACTTTTGACAATATGTCACATGATTTAGCGAAACGAATTGTCATTGTAGAGTTAATTGCTCTTGACATATCTAAAGCCTTTGATAGGGTATGGCATAAAGGTTTACTTCATAAGATCGCGAGTTATGGTATAGCTGGAAAAGTCTTCTCAATTATTAAATAATTTCTTTCTGATAGGTTCATAAGAGTAGTAGTTGAGGGGCAAAAATCAGAAGCTCACAGTATTAATGCCGGTGTCCCTCAGGGGTCCATCCTGGGCCCAACTCTTTTCCTGATCTACATTAATGATCTTCCAAATCACATCCTTACATCATTTGTAGACATTTATGCTGACGACACTACCATTTATGGTAGCACATCTAAGACAGTAACGACCAAGTTCTCTCCAATTCTCTCTCCTCTGATCTTGAGCACGTAGTACAATGGGGAAAGGAGTGGCTGGTTACTTTTAATGCATCTAAAACCAAGCTTCTCTCCTTACATCATCAACATTCTAATCCACATTGTGCATCAATTGAAATGAATGGCTCTCGTCTTCTGGAGGCCTCAAGTTTTGACAAGCTTCTGGGCTTGACCATTACTCCTGATCTTAAATGGAACACGTACATCAAATCTGTTGCCCAGGCCGCTGGGAAAATGGTGGGATCTTTCTATCGATCCGGTAAATATCTCACTGCTGATGCTATTCTCTATCTATATAAGAGCCAGGTACGTCCAAGGATGGAATACTGTTGCCACATCTGGGCAGAAGCTGCTAGAAAGGACTTGTCCTGCCTTGATAGAGTTCAAAATAGACTTCGTAGCCTCGTAGGAGATGTCCTTTTCTCCTCCTTGCAACCTCTATCTCACAGAATAGATGTTGCGAGTTTGTCTCTGATGTATCGTTATTTTCATGGAAAGTGTTCGACTGAGCTTAAATCTATGGTCCCCTCCCTCGCCAAACTTTCACAAGAAACCCTCGTCTAGCTGTAAACACTATCAATAATTCCCCCCACTCTTTATCTGTGCCTAAACCTAAACGTAGATTCCATGAACAAAGCTTCTTTCTTAGAACTGCACGCCTGTGGAATTGTCTTCCGTTTTCCTGCTTTCCGACTGACTACAATATGGTTGTCTTCAAGTCTAAAGTAAATAAGTTCTTGATGAGCCGTTCCATATAAGTTATCAAATTTACCAAATTTTCATTACTAATGATTACTATATTGTCCAATTTCTACTGTACACTCTTTAACCCTTATCCTTGAGTGGCCTCTGGGCCTTGATAATGCGGTGATGCCTTTGATAAAAAACACACATTGCAAATCTCTTTAAATGATAACTGAATGTTGTTTGAAGACAACTAAAATCTTTAAAATGAACTGATAAGATGAGTATGGTCTTCGCTTCCCACCAAAAAAAATTAGAGGTTCTGCAGAAAAAAATATATGCAAAATGGGCCAAAATGTCACAAAAATCATTCGTTTCTGGCTTTTTTCAGTGGGTTATTGTATGTACAGGGCGGTTACATTGCATAAGATTAAGCTATTTTGAACCTAGTAAAACAATTGTATATATTTACTTTTGTGTGACCTGTATAGTTTTATTTATTTAATGAATATAGGCAAAAAATAACCGTTATTATCGAAAACCATGTATATTAATGTTGTGTCGGCTCCAAGCTTCTGACGACTCTAGTACGGGGGCTTGACTTTGGAACACGTCGACATGAGCTATTTTATTTTAGAAATTCAGCCTCGAAAAAAGACTTGCAATCTGATTTGTTGACTTATTTAAAATTGGCGGGGAAAAAGCCAGGAAAGTCGATTAAAAAATAATGTTAATCTAAGCAGATATTTGAACGACCACTTGTTATTGGCGTGAAATAAAAATGAGAATATGAAAGCAAGTTGGAAATTAATAATCACGATGATATAAAACAGAGCGAGAAAAGAAACGGCTTTTATAATTGTTTGGACGACACATCTTTTGAAGAAAATGAGATATCTTTTAGTTTTGGGTAAAGGAAAAAGAATAGACACGAACGACGCAATGCCGCAATTTTGGAGCCAAAAAATATGAAATGCGTTTTATTTCTTAAAAAGGAACTGTGATTAAAATTTTAATTGAAATATCAATTAAAATTTTTATTGAAATATTAATTAAAATATATCTTCATCTGATATTGTTGATGGTTACAATTACATTTGTCAGTACACCTTTGTAATCCTTATCATTTTGCTAGTATTTTATTTTAATTAAATTATCTTCCATATTTCTTATTATCCATAAACATCTTCACGTACAAATGGAGTTAACTCTATATAGTAAAGTTTTACCAATTTACTAATTTAACGTAATCCAATGCATTAATATTTGATATTTTAGGATTTAGTACTTATTAATCAATATTTTTTAAATTTAAACTTATAATTCTTACATTCTTTACCTTCTTTCTAACTTCTCACTTAGTTATCTTCAAGTGAATAAACGTGGTTTTATCTATCCTAATATATCTGTAACTGAAACCACCTGGGCTTTATTTTATTATTCCTAACTATTATTTAAATTAAAAATTACAACTTACCTTCAACAACTTCAATAAAGGTGTCTTTTTTAAAAGAAATATTTTACTCATATTTTAGGTGTGATAGCAGAAATTTGTTTCCATGAAGACAGATTTGTATAACATCCAACTTTTTTATAATATTTATTGGGTATTCCTTAATAAGATGCATATTATTTAGTATTTATTATTCTCATCTTTTTTTTTTGCAGTTGTTGTTTCACGACGTTTCGGCCAACTATTTCTCTGGAATACGTCAGGTGGTAACCGCGACGGGATAGGATCTCCGAATCCCCTAACTGAATCCACAGTAATTACTACCTAACGTAGTTGTTGTCGCCCCACCACGTTTTGGCCAAGTAAGCCTCTGGCCGGCTTTGGGTAGGATGAAACTAAATTTTTCAGAAGTTTTTCAAAGACACATGTTATATTATACTCATAGATACTCAAAATGTCGTCCGCGCACTTCACTGCAGCGTCAAACAACGATTTTTTTTTACAACACTCACACGACATTAATCAAAAAATAGCAATAGGTATCATGAGTACTGTGTAGGGAGTTGGGCAGCTAGATCTCGATTCACGTTACCCTTGAACTTCTGCATGTCAGTATAGTTGGGGAAGCAGGGACCCAGAAGGGAATTCCAAAGTCTAGCTGTCCTGGGGAAGAAACTACTGGAGTAGTAGGCTATCTTACATCTAGGAATCTTTACTGTGAAGGGGTGGGATTTAGCTGCTTGTCGGTTTTGTCGGGGGCATTTACGTCGAGGGGGCACAAGTGCTTGCAGTTAGTCAGAGCATTCCCCATTAAAGTACTTATAGAAAAGGCAGAGAGATGCAACATTTCGTCGATAGGACCGGGGCTGAAGTTTAAATGACAGTTCAGGACCTATCAGATTGGCGACTCTCTTTTGAACCTTGTCTAGGAGCGATAGACTGGTGGCAGATGCACCAGCCCAAATATGACAACAATACTCCATACATGGGCGAATGGTGGCGTTATAGTGGTATAGGATACTTTTGGGTGTTAGTATCTTTCTAGTACGTTAGAGAGAATCTACCTTCTTCGCAGCGGTCCTGGCGATACTCCCAATGTCAGTGTTCCAATTTATTCTTGCTGAGAGCGTTCGGCCGATGAGTTTAAAGGATGTACTTTCAGATAAAGAGTCATTGGCCATTGGTATTAATGGTAAAGAAGGTTTTTAGTAATTATTGAAGCAAAATAGTTTAGTCTTGGCAGCATTGAATGTGACCATCCATTTATGTCCCATTCCACTACAGATCGGAGGTCATCCTCTAATGTTTCTGCCATTTCTTTAGATATGTGTTCATTTGTTTTCCTGTCGTTTCTGTTATAGAGCGTGGTGTAGTCTGCATATATACCTATCTCACAGGAAATTTTGTCAGGGAGGCTATTTATGGATATAAGGAATAACAGAGGTCCTAGGATAGACCCCTGAGGCCCTCCCGCGTTTATATCATATTGTTTAGATGTACGACCGTCGAGGACAACGTGGATTTTTTTCTTTTCTATTTATTATTATTATTATTATTATTATTATTATTATTATTATTATTAGCAGCAGCAGTAGTAGTAGTAGTAGTAGTAGTAGTTGTTGTCCACTAAGGTCTGTGGTGTTGTTTAGAATCTACGTGATCAAGTCTCCCAAGATTTCAACAACTCATTTTTTTCTTCCGACATCCATCGACAAATTGATTTTCCGTTTCGTAACACCCGGCTGCCATTGATTTCTCGCCAGCAAATACAATCAATCATTACTTGCGTCAGTCTTCTGTTTATTGTTCCTCCACCTACATCCCCCTATATTCATTTAGCTTTCTTTATTTGTTGTTCAAGTCGGTGGGGGAGGGGCTACATTACACTTTGATGTAAGGAAAGTATTTTTCTTGATTCTCCGTGCGCGTGTTTTGGTTTTGTTTTATTTATTTTCAAGTAGATATTATGTGCTCGTAGTTGTTGGTTGATATTCACATTTAAGGTTATTCCTTAAAATTTTCAGCTGTTTTCATTAATGCTATACGTTCAATGTTCTCTGCCCGTGCCCTGATTACAACTTCTCCCATTCTTTTTCCGATTTTTTTTTTTCAGAATTAGTCCCAGTATTACTACGACTATTCTTATTATCTCTTTCGTAAACAAGCTAGCAGCACGGAGGTGTGTCTTGAACAAAAAAGAAAAACAATTAGTAGGCACACTCGAACCCGTATCTCGAAGGAGGAAAAGAACGTGAAAAAAAAAATGACAGCTTTGCTGTTGCTCGTATAGCCAAAATGAAGGGGACGAATTTTTAAATAAAGGCTAGTCAATCAAAAAGGGGGGATTACTTTAAAAAATATTGGCGAAAAAATCGACTACTCCCTTTGGAAAAGTGCCCAGTTGAGGGTGAAGGATTTCTTTTTTTCGCAAATTTTTCGATACATTTCGTTCGAGGGGTCGAGTTTCAAAAGGATACATATTATCGTGAAAATTCGTCGCCTCTGTCCAAAGTTTTAGAGAGAAATACGTACATACATACATACATACAAATATACATACACACATACATACATACATACATACATACATACAAATATACATACACACATACATGCATACATACATACAAATATACATACAAATATACATACATACATACATACATACATACATACATACATACAAATATACATACATACATTTATATAAACAAATGAGATTTATATTATACATTACGATGAATAATTTGTCAGTTCAACTAATTCGAAAAAAAATTATAATAATCATAATGCCCTCCATCACATTCTATCTGTGGTTCGTTACTGTTGTAAAGACGCCCACTAATTAGCATACGTGGGTGAACAAGATATAGATAAAGGTATCAAGTCAGCAAGACCGGAGAGCCGTGTTCGAACGCCGGATAGGCAAGACGCATGTGCCGGTTGCTCCATTAAAGACTTTAACACGCCCTCTGCCGGACAATCTTCCAACTGCAGTAAAACTGCACCTTTGTAAATATGTATTATATTTTCGTCTTAATATATTTGTGTTACCTTTATTTTCTGCGTTCGTGTTGTTATTCATACAGACACAACAGTTACAATATCACGTCAGCTGATATTTGAGCTTGACGATGTATATTTTGGAAAAAAACAAAACAAAACACTTTTGATTAATGTTTAGTCTTAAAATATGCAAACGAAGAAATGAATTGCAGCGATTGTTACCTCTTATTTTATCGTAAATCGAACCCAGTAATAAGAATGAATTTAAATAAAATGCTGAGGAACACCGGGGCTTGAACAAGAGAGCGTGCGATCTGTAATCGAATGCTTTACCACTAAGCTATATCTCCAATAGATGTGTTTTTCTTGGAAGAAATTATTTGCCGAAATTTTATTACATATCTTAGCCGGGGCAACGTAAATTATCCGTAGCATCCATAAGAGAGAAAAGCGTTTGTAAGATCGAGTTTTATTTCTATTTCGATACTTATTGGATAAATTTATGTAACAAAAATATCTAAGAACACTGGCAGACAAATAAAATGCATTTTATATAAAATTTGCACCGTTTCCGAACCTATAAGAGACACACACACAAAGTTAATTTTATATAATAGTAGAGAATACTTAGATATAATTCCTCCTTGCTTGTTTTGTTTAGTTTTTGCATCTTCATGTCCCATAATATTTTATGATTTCCGTTTTCATGGAATACTGTATGTTCTGTGTTTATACAACTTGCCCCCGCTTTAAAGTGTCATTCGCACAGTCTTCTATACTAATCCGTCCACTTTCTCCGTTTTTTATTATGTCACATTGAGTTGTTCAATATAATTCTGTGGATACATAGTATTGTGCGTAATAATAATACTCCTTGTTTTCTGGTTTATGGGCTTCATTTTTTTTCGTCCAACCTTTGTATCGTAGTCATGATACTGGCCTCGTTTTTATCTTTTATTTGGTTTTTACTAAACAGTTGGGTCTCTATGTATTATTTCTATTGTTTTAGCGGCATAAACATTATTATTATTATTAGTGTTGTTATTATTATTAGGCTTATTATTGTTATATATGACCGTAGCCAATATATAGCCGTGATTTAAAAAAAAAAACGATCGTCATTTAGGTGACATTAGCTAAGGTCGAAACAAGAACATTTACCGCTTCAATATTAGTCGTTACCGTATGAACTATCGTCAGATGGATAAAAAATAATTAAAAAATAAACCGACTTTAACATATAGATGTATATATTTGCTCATGCGTAGAAATATACGTTCAGATATTTACGCCGGTTTCGTTCTAGTTAAGATTTTTTTTTAAAAATTGGAACCCTTAGCAGTAATTTAAAAAATAACGGCCCACAAAATACAATCATTTGACCTGCCTGCAACCCAGTCATGACTGACTGAAAGAAAGCATGCCGAACCTTTTTATTAAATAGAGGAGTTAGTTTGAAAAAATCCGTGCAGATTTTCAAACTCAAGAGAACGACTTATTAGTTCGGAAAGCTACACCTGGAGAAAGTCGCTATATACATCGACCGAAATGCAAGGAAAATAAACTAAAGATAGCAATCGTAGTCCGAAGAATCAAAATGCTTACGACTGATTATCTTTACTACAGAGTGTCCAAAAGACACTGAAATGTTTTGAATTTCAATAGATTCTTTATCTTTGATGAAATATTTCTGCAATTAAAAAAATCTGACTAAAACATTGGGAAGTTAGTTGAAAAATGCAAAATTTAAACCATATATATTTATGAAAACAATGTACTTTTAATCTTGCCCATTTTTACCTTCGCATATTTGTGCTCTTTCCAAAACATTATTGATGACAGATTGCAGAATCTGGGGATTGCGTTTTAACTCTCTTTTTTTTACATGGAGGTCACCATTCATAAAGGCCCGAAGGCCAGTCAGGGATAAGGCCGGTTGTGTGTACAGTAATCGATGAGATAGTATTGTAGTAATCATTAGTATTGGGGGTTTTGATAGAGTGGCTTACTTAAGAGGGCGGTTTGTCAGGAATTTGCTTATGTTGGACTTGAGGACATCCAGGTTGTAGTCAGGTGGGAAACAGGCAAACGGAACAGAGTTCAACAGTCGTGTACTTCTGTGAAAGAAGCTCTGCTCATGGAATCTACGTTTGGATTTAGGCACAGATAAAGAGTGGGGGAAATTATTTAAAGTAATTTCAGCCAGACGGGTGTTTCTCGTGAACGATTAGAGCATAGATTGGAGCTCAGACGAGCACTTGCCATGGAAATAACGATAAAACAAAGACAATCTCACAACGTCTCTTTTGTGGAAGAGAGGTTGTAGGGAAGAGAAAAGGGCATCCCCACTAAGCTACGAAGTCAATTTGGTACTCTTTCAAGGCAGGATAGGCTGTTTTAAGCAGCCCTTGCACAGATGTGGTAGCAGTACTCCATTCTTGGATGTACTTGGCTTTTATACAGATAGAGAATTGCATCAGTAGCGAGATATCTTCTGGGACGGTAGAAGGATCCCACTATTTTCCCAGCGACCTTGGCAACAGACCTGATGTACGTGTTCCATTTCAGATCAGCAGTAAAGGTCAAACCCAAGAGCTTGTCAAAACATGGAGCTTCACCCAGACGAGAGCCATCCATTTCAATTAATGCCAGATGGTCATCAGAGCGTTGATGATGTAAAGATAGAAGCTTGGTTTTTGATGCATTAAAAGTAACCAGCCACCTCTTCTTCCCACTGTACCACACACACAAACACACACACACACACACACACACACACATATATATATGTATATATACATATATATATATATATAAATATATATATATATATATATATATATATATATATATATATATATATATACTAGCAGCTCAGCCCAGCTTTTCTCGGACCATATGCACTATTAATAACTTTAGTGCTACTGTATATATATATATATATATATATATATATATATATATATATATATATATATATATGTATATAATATATATATATATATATATATATATATATATATATATGTGTGTGTGTGTGTGTGTGTGTGTGTGTATAAAAGTTTGACTCATGTCCAGGTTAGCTACATCTAAAATTTCGAATGTTTAGACCCAACATTGCTGGAATAGTTTTGTAGAGTCTGCAAAGGACAACTCTTTCAACTTTGACCTCTTGGCAATCGGATTTTAACCCAAAGAAAACTCATCATAAAGCTTGCTGCATGGCAGACAACCATTTATGTAAAATTGCAACTGTTCAGACCCAAAATTGGCTAAATAGTTTGCAAAGGTCAAATCTTTTGATCTTTGACTCCTTGGCAGCAAAATTCCCGGCCAAAAAGTAATTAAAAAGCTTGCCGTATGTCTGATTTAACTTTTGGTCAAATTTCAAATGACCAGAAAAAAAAATTGGCTAAGGAATAACATAAAGAACGCAGAGGTCAATTGTTTTTATAATTTTACCCCAATTTTACCTCTAAATATCAAGTGATTTGCGCTCAAATCAAATGAAAAAGATTTGATCAATGTCAAAGTAACCTACATGTAAATGTTCAAGGGTTTAGACTGAAAATTGAGTAGGAATTTTGAAAGGCAATTGTTGAACGTTTCCCCTTGACAGCCCCTTTACTGCCCCAAAACGTATAAAAATTGCTCATCTCAACACCCTTTATGTCAAATATCAAGTCTGTAGACTGAAAATTGGCAGAGTAGTTTTGTATGGAAATGTAAACACACACAATTTCACTTATATATATATATATATATATATATATATATATATATATATATATATATATATATCAATATATTGATCAAAATTTATCTTAGTAATTTCGTAGAGACTGCAGATGACAACTTTTTATAACTTTGACCCAATTTTTACTCCTTAATATTTTTATTTTGGTCTCAAATCAAAATACAAGATTTTATCCATGTCCAAATTACGGATATCTAAAATTCCAAGTCTTAGGCATAAAATTGGCAGAGGAATTTGGTAGAACTTGCAAAGGTCAACTCTGTAAACTTTGACCTTTTGGCAGCCAAATTTTCGCCGCAAAACTGATTAAAAATCGTGCCGCATGTGGAAATACCTGTTATATACAAATATTAATATCTCAATAAAAAACACCGTTTCCGAAACGATCGTACAATTTATTGATTTTTGTTTGTTCTTTGTGAAACCGATATTAAATTGTAATTTAAATTATAAATTATTAATCATCTTACTCAATATGAAAATAACTCTATGGCACATATGCCTATCGAGCTTATTATATATGCACATTACAGCGAGCACTGTTTTCTTTTCTTTTAATTTATTTGTATTAATGAATGCACTAATACATTAAAATATACTCTGCTATTTAGACTGTTGTTCTAATTCCCTATATATATATATATATATATATATATATATATATATATATATATATATATATATATATATGACAAATTATGAAAAAATATATGGCATTTAAGCTACACGGACTAGTTCTTGTTTATTCCTCGCGAGAATTCTTCAGGCTTATGCGAAGGGTTATGTTATCGCACATTTTTATATGAACGCATGGTATTGAATTTGCTAATAAGCAAATCAGCTTCTTAGTTGTAACCATGCCCATCCTACTTAGCCAACAGTCGGGCATTTGTAGGACAAAGTTTACCTAAGTTCACCTTTGTGGATTTTATGGGAAATGGTTTGTTATATATTTTTATGTATAGAAGATGATCTACTTTCTAACCTACGTATAGTCAGATAAATTATTATGTGTTTTGGTGGATGTTTCGTATATTATTTATTATATGTCCATATATGCTTATTTTATTTTATTTATTTGTTCATTATTATTATTTTTTATTGTTATCATTGATTAAAAAATTATGTGTTGCCCTCCTAGAATAACGTTTAACCTGTGCACACAGTTGTTCGCTATTTGTTGGAGTTTTTTGCTGGTTATGGTAGCGAATTTCTCATTTAGGCATAATTTGCCTTGATCTTATAGGCCTCTACATGTCCTTGCTTGTCTTTCTATTTTCTATTCGATTATGAGCGGACGCCCACTTTCTTTACCAGTATTTGTGTTCTAGTGCTATACAACAAACAACCACACACACACACACACACACGCACACGCACACACACAATATATATATATATATATATATGTAGAAACAATATATTGTAATAATAATTAGTAGTAAACCGTAATATTTACAACAAAATTAAAATAGGCTTAAGACTCGTAAAATTCGTACTTGCATGGTCCACCAGAACTAGTGGGGTTGTGCTTAGAGTACTTGTTATCATCAGCATTCCTAGTGATATTCACCTGAATGTTGAAGGTTCAATTCTCAATGTGGGCGATCGAAAAATTTAATAGCGAATTACTTGGGGCCATTATCTAACAGGATAGACACAGGCGCCGTCGCTTGTGTAAGTTACGTTTTTCCGTACGTTTGCCACATTTTCTTATACATTATTATCGTTTTTTTTTTCTGTCAGCCTCATTTATGAACCATGAGTTTTCTTGTCTGTCACTCTCAAGCGCTAAAATGGGTATGTTTATTGCCAACTTAAAAGATAAAATAGACGTATATTCATTATCTCTATTTTTTACTTATGTCCAAATCAGAAAGAATTAATGTTCGACTTGTTTTCGATAATCAAACGTATTTCTCTGATTAGTTATCGGCTTTCGACAATTTGAAAAGAAAAAAAAAAGGAAAACAAAACATTTGCGTTTGCCCGAAATTGTAATTCGAACAATTCATTCTACGCTGCCGGCTGGAAAAAAAAAATGAAACAAAACAAAACAAAAACAATAACTCATAGAATAAAATAGCACATAAATGTTTCCCTCGTCAGGTGCGTCGGAAATTGCCGAGAAAATGGCTCGGTAAATTCCCTCGCAAATTTTCGATAATTCTGCATTTTCTATACGTGCAATTTGTGAAGTTTTATGTCATTTTAAAATTCACCGAATCGTCTAGGATGGGGGAGGGATAAGCGGGCGGTTTCGTCTTTAATAAACGCAGAATTGGATGAAAAAGCCTCATTATGTATTATTGCCGAAACAACTTTTTACGAAATTACTATTCGTAGATGTAAATTGCTATGTATTCAAGAGAACGCCTTTAGTTAGAGCTAGACGGAGAGAAATCTAAAATATGAAATTACCCTGTGAGATTTTAAGAGTTAAACCGGAATAGCATTACAGTTGACAAATCAAACTGTGATTCAGTTTAACGAATTTTTATTTGTTATTATAGTTGCTGTTGCTAAGCAGCATTCACAAATATATATTTTCCTAGAAGGATATTGTGTACACGTGAAAGAGGCCAAGAGACGGTTGTCAACGTCACCAAGATAAAGTGTTTATGTTTAACGAACGAGATTCGAACGAGATTCGAACGCGATTCGAACGAGACTCGAACTCGATACACTTCGTGCTGTGAACTACTAAGCTACTGGTATACTTCCTGTTATTATATTTTTTGTTTATTTGTTTGTTTGTTTATCATCATTCATGAAAATGAACTTAGTTGGCGTTCGTTTCCGTGATATATTTCTATTAGAAATTCTTTCTAGAAAAATGTCGTCTACTTACATGAAGGACCACGTGAAAAGTGTCAACGTTGTTAATTTAAATAATCAAGCCGTAGTACACAACTTTAAACTTGCTTAACTTCTGTCAGACCATCATTATAGATTTAGGCAAGCCCGTTCTACTGCAGATAACCTAACTGTAATCTCTGAACGTATATACCATACATTGGACAAAGTGAGAATGGTAGGGCAGTAGCCCTAAATATCTATGAGGTTTTTGATAATGTATAGCACGGTGGTATTCACAGGAAAATTAGATCATATGGTATCACTCTACGAATACTTAACATAATTAAATGCTTCTTAAATAAGGGAAGAATCCAAGTTGTCATCAAAACAATATGATATAAATGCAGGTGTACCCCAGGTGTCGACTGTTGGCCCTTTATTATTTCTAATATTAATAAAATGACCTCCCTGATTAAAATTGTCTCCGATGACACACGCCCAATAAAAGGCATTAGGGGGAAACCAATGGAAAGTGAGACAGTGTCAGGAAACCCCGGAGGAAGAGTTTCAGTCTGAAGTGGAATCGAGATAAAGAGTGATGATTGTTTCCTTTAATAATTACAAGAAACCTTCTCAAACACAAAGAGCTATGACCAGAAATACATTACCAAAAAGTACTTTGGTCCAAATCGTCGGTTTGTTGTCTACAGTTGGAACCGTTACATCGATGGCATTCTCAAAGCTGACTGCGAGAAAGGTGGTCTGGATTTATTTGCTTCCCCACTGAGCAAATTAGGCACACGGCCGTTTTTTAATGGAAAGAGAGGGTGAGAGGAGAGGGAAAAGGGGGCCAGCTCCCGACGGGTGGGAAATGGGAGCTGGATAGTGACAACTTGTATGAAGGGGTTTCCCCTACATTGACCAAGGTCTGATATGTGGGGTTTCCCCCACATATAGTTTTTGCTTACAGTATCTGCCTGAACAGATACTAGACTTTGAGATATTAAATCTTTTATTCAGGCAAAAAATGAACATGACACAAAAACTTAGGCACACACCCAACTCAAAAGGGGGGAGGGAACAATGAGGGTTGTTTGTCATCCTTGTCACTCCAAAACTAAACAATAGAAATACGTTTGAATTTATTTAACTATTGACAGGTGGCAGCAATAAAAGTTAACTCTGCTGCTTCGATTTAACCTAATTAGTGAGGTCAAATAGAAGTCACGCAGTTAACTTGGGTTTGTTTACCCAAGTTTTTTTCCCCAACAGATGTTGGGGAGGGGGAAACCATCCGCACATTTTCCACATTGATTAGCAATTGTCTGATATGAGAGGTGTCCCAACATTGATCAAAGCTAATTGCTTCTGGACGTTTCCCGGCGCGATGCCGAGATTATTTAGCCTTTCGGCCCCGGCCTTGGCATTATCTACTGCCAAGGCCTTATTTGGGGTCAGAAAGAGCTTAGGCACAAGGGCCAGTAAGGGGGGGGATAAAAACCGGGTCATTACAAAGAACTATTCTAGACTTGCGTTGAAAAGCAAGCACTTTCTTAAGAAAACACCTATCCTAGAGTTTCTATCATTCTAAACACAACCGCCTACATTCTTACCAGGACCTACTAAAAACAACAGCTCCCCAGCTTACGGGATGGATGGTGACATTCAGTTTTAAAAAAGAACAATTTTATTTACAAAAAAACAATACTTTAATATATACAAAACAAGGGTTTCTTTTTTTTTCCTTGATGATGGGGAGGGGGCAAACTAATGAACACCCAAAAAGAAAGAAAAATAAAACAAATGAACCTATGGGGGCGGGTTAGTAAGGACCCCTCTTCCTACGCTGCTGATCATCAAATGGAACGCCCACTGTCTTCCGGTTCCCTCGCCAGGGGGAGTGATGAAAGCAAGCAGGTCGTTCCCTAGTGGGGAATGGAGGATCTAAAGTACAGCACTTACGCGAAAATAACTGAGGGTTGGAGTCATCAGGGATGGACGGCGTCTTCTAAGATATAGTACGTAATGGGCAAAAACCGGACCTGGGACAAAACAAACAGGTGGAGTGGGCATCTTTGGAAGCTCTCCTAATACCAGCTACAAAAATAAAAAGCTCGGGAATAGGATCGACACTCATACGCACCCTAGTATAGGCCCTAATAAAGCACATTCTTTCCACTCTTGGTGGTTACAAAGCCTAACTGTCTAACATCTACCCATGATCCAAAGTGAACTTTGTTTAACCAAAGACCTCACATGGAGGAATTACAAGTTAAAGACCGAATACATGTCCAAGAGAAGAACGAACGTTCTTATAACGGGATTGCCGTGCTTCGTGGAAGAGGGCTAGCTGGGTGCAACACTAGCCCAATATGGAGATGTGTAAAAGGTTAAGGCAGTGATAGGCCTCCGAAACATCAGAGCCGGAGAATACAAGATCGAAGTGCGGGTAGACAGAAAAGGATTTTACACCATCCCTTCCCAGCTGACGTGTAAGGGCTGGCAGATGACGGTGATCCTGGAAGGACGACGGCCGCGCTGTCGGCAATGTCACAAACAAAATGCCCCGAAAAGGAAGTACCGGAGAAGACGAAAGAAGTCGGAAAGAAGATACCAGAGGAGACGGGGGAAAACAGAAGGAGCCGGAAAGACGTGAAGAAGCCACGTGGAGCCAGGTTGCAAGAAAAAAAGGAAAGATCCGGCCCCACAAACAACAATAAGAGGAGCGACCTGGACGGCCAAGAGAAAACTCCGGGCGATCTCCTCCGAGTCGGAGGGAGAAGAGGAAGCGACGAAAAGGAAGCCAGCATAAAAGAGAGAAAGAAAGGACAAAGACACTGAGCCTCCAACATCGATACCCCACGAGGAGGCTCAGCCCACCCCTCCCCTAATAAACACGCCTGAGGAGCAAAGTGAAGCTCCGGGCAAAGATGTTCCAGCCGCAAGCGAGGTAGAGATGGAAGAAGAAAGCAAGAAGAATGACCGAAAAGACCAACAAGAGGCGCCCCCAAGAGAGGGAAAAACAAGAAAGTTTCCTTTCTGGCCAGGAGTGCGACTGTAAAGTGAGTGCGGACGAAACGACGGGCGACCTCAACGGCCGGCAAAGGGCGACCTCAACGGCCGGAAAAGGAAGTTCGTGAAACACCTCGTCAGCCTCTCAAAAGTTGGCGGGAAGGACCTCGCCGATCCTCGCAATTTTGCAGAAACAGCGCAACTAATCACCTTCGTGCGTCCAAACAGAGGAGGAACAGCCAAAGCCTTGTGGAGGATGTTGGAGGCAGGAAAAACAGCCTTCAAGGGTTTAAGACTGGTTAACGGGGAGCACCCACCGCTGGGGCAGATAGCCCAATATATGTGAAGGGAGGGTCCCTATATATGTTCACCCCTACTTCTGTAGGGCACTAAAAGTGATGTTTCCCTTGGACGTTGGGGGTTGGCGCGAGATGGGCGGCTTACGTCCGACCTGCTCGCAGGCAATCTCGGTCAGACCTTTGATGTCCTTACTCCCGAGGACTACACACCCTTAGTTGACGAATACTTCTAGTTAGGGAAACATGGCTACGAGCTTGAACCTAGCTAGCTTAAATATGAGGAGCATGATATCCCGAAGCAAGGCTTCTCGCGTGATGAGGGATCTCGTGGCCATTGAGGTAGATGTAGCTGCACTGCAGGAGACCCACTTTGTTGGGGCCGGGGATTGCGATGTGCTTGTGAACTACTTTGACGTTTATTCAGCATATGGCAATCACCGTAGCTGTGTAGTTTCTGTTCTAGTTAGTCGCACCCTGTCGGCGGGGGTTACCGTTGTTCACGCGGACGCTCATGGGAGGCTGGCCGTGGTCGATGTTGCCGTTAAAAGCAGCGCGTTGCGGATCGTGGCAGTTTACGCCCAACATCCAAAGCGAGAGGGTTTCCTTTTTTCGGCGGGTGGAGGTGTTTCTCTCTTCGGGTCCGGAGCGGGTAGTTTTAATGGGGGACTGGAATGCCGTCCTGGACCCCAATAAAGATAAGGTCGGGGGGTTTAGTGGATCGGATCGGTGTGACAGCAGCCTGTCTGACCTGATGTGCTCGTGGGATCTGGTCGACAGGTTCCGTCTGGATCACCCCGGGAGGGAGATGTGGACGTGGCATGGTGTTATGCCCCTCTGTCTGAGCACATACTTGGGCAGAATGTAAATTAGAAGGGGCGACATAGATTTCCTATCTTGTCTCACGTTCAACTGGCTAGGTCATTCGGACCACAAACTCGCGTTAGCCCGTTGGAAATTAGGTAATAGACCTAGGTTGGCTGGCTACTGGAAATTGAACTTCTCCTTGTTGGAGTTGGCCGACTTCCGGGAGCAGCTGACGTCACTAATTCAGAGGAAGTTAGTGGGGGGTTACCGGGAGTAGCTGGTGGGTTAAGCTTAAGACTACCATTAGGCTCTTTTGTGTCCAATACAGCCAACGCCTCGCATTAACTAGGGCGCGGACGAAAAGGCACCTAGATGATAGACTGACACGGGCGGTGGCAGGGGGCGACTCCCTAGAAGTAGGTCTCGTTAAGGAGGACCTGAATCGCTTAGCTAGCAAGCGATATGCAGGTCAGGTAGTTAGAGCTAGGTTAAAAAGAGTCTCCAACGAAGCCGTGAATGTTGATGCTGTTGAGCGTAAGGCCGCCCTAAGACGCGGCTCGGATGGGTACATTCGGGAGGTGAAAAACGTGGAAGGACGCTCTCTCGGCACGGGAGATCTGCAATGGGTTTCGTCAACATTTGAAGGAACGCTTCACCCAACTACCCAGACTCCGCGGCCAAGAGTTTGGCGGCTATTTAGTTGGCTCGACCCGCCTTACTGCGGCCCGAGCGGCTATCTGCGAGGGGATGGTTACGGAGCGTGAGGTCATTACTGCGTTGAAGCAGGTTGGCTGCAACAAATCCCCGGGGCTCGATGGTTTGCCCTACGAACTGTTCTTGAGGCTGTCGCCCATGTTTGTGCCCCTTCTGGCGGGCGTGTTTACCTACTGGTTTGCACAGGGCTCGATCCCGAGGCAGGTTACCAAATGAGTGGTCAAGCTTCTGAAGAAGGGGGATCAACATGGAGGGGGGAATCTAGACAATTATAGGCCCATAACTCTGCTTAACGCAGACTTCAAGATTTTGTCCGACGTTCTTGCGAACCGACTGAGGGTTGTTATAGGTGACTTGGTTGAGCCGGATAAGAACTACGCTGTGAAGGATATATCGATTCAGAACAATTTGCAGTTGGTTCGCACGATCATAGAGGGTTTAGAAGACGACACGGAAGCCGCGCTAATCAATTTAGATCAGTCCAAGGCGTTCGATAAGGTTTACCATGGGTTCTTGAGAGCTGTTGTTGAAACCGCCGGCTTTGGTCCGGACTTCTACAAGTGGGTCTCAGCTCTGTATCGTGATCCCACAGCAGTGGTGCAAGTCAATGGTAGGTTGTCGGAGTCCTTTGGGGTCTCTCGGTCGGTGCGGCAGGGTTGCCCGCTGTCGCCACTGTTATATGTCCTGGCGTTGGAACCCTTCCTTCGCAAATTAAGGGACGTGGCGGCGAGACCAGTCCTACGCGGCATAGCTCTACCTGGTGGAAAATTTGCCAGGGTGTCCGCGTACGCCGATGACGTCACCATGTTTGCGAACGATATTGAAGCGGTGATAGAGACGATCATTGAGTACGAAGATGTCACAGGCGCCGTGATCAATCGTAGCAAGTCCGTTGGCCTTCGGTTGGGCGCCGCGACCGGGGTAAATTCGCTTCCAGGTGCGTTCGGCTGGGCGGATTGCCCGGTTAAGATCCTCGGAGTGTGGTTCGGGCCTGGACTCTAGCTGGACAAGAATTGATCGGAGGTACAGACGAAGGTCGAGTCGTCAGTAGGGACTTGAATTCGGAGGAAATTGTCCTTGAAGGGTCGTGCCGAGGCATGTGCAACATACGTGTTTCCGCTGATCCTTTTCCGCTTGTCTGTTCTTCTCCTGCCTGCGGACCGCTGTGAGGTTTTAGAGCGCCTCCTATTTAAACTTGTGGAAGGGAGGCTTAGGAATGCCTGACCTACAAAGTCATAAGCACGCCGAAAGATTGGCGTTCCTGTGTCGGACACTATTAGAGGAAACGCATTGGGTACCAGTCGTGGAGCAAGCCTTTCCACTGCTCATATCCGACCCCGCTGCTGAAGGTCGAAGAAGAAGACCGGCGGGGGAATCGTGTTTTCTTACCGAATGCCGAGCCGCCCTTAGGAAATTGCTAGGGCCCAGTCACCTTGCACGGTCTAGAGGAGGCTATATGTGGAATAAGTGGTGGGTACCGCGAAAGATTCGCTGGAGAAGCGGCTGCATCTGCCGAGGGGGAAGTTCTCTCGCTTTGGAGTTGGGTGCCTGCCAGTAGCTATCTGAATAATTCCGAGTTTTCCATCACGTGGAGGCTAGTCCGGGACGCGCTGACACTTTTTGGCAAACTAGCCAGGGATTTCAGGGACAAAGATTACTATTTTCCCCCGTGCCCACGCTGCAACGACGAAGAGGAGGAGGAGACGAAAGAACATGCGTTCTTTCTTTGCAGCGGAGTGCGGAATCTCTGGGAGTATGTCGGAGAGGTAACGGCTCGCATCGAGCCCGAGCGGTTGGTGCCACTTGATTTAGCATATGTTGTCGACAATGTTGACCCGCCGTTTGCCAGGGAGAAACGGGCGGTGTTTCTAGCGATTCTAGCTGTAGCTAAATAAGTGACATGAGTTACACGTCTGGGCATTGTCTATGAGGGGCAATCTGTTTCGGATCATTATCTGGTACTTTATTTTAAGCATCAACTTAAGGTGAGGATCAGATGCGATTTAGAAAGATTTAACCGCATAGACTTTGATAGAGATGGGTGCACAACGCTAGCTTGTGCATCCGACGAGGAGCTAGATTCAAGTTCGTGTTTCCACCCTAGTGGTGTTGGTCCTGAGGTGCTGGGATTTTTTTCTTTCTCGGAACCCAGCCTCCCATGAGCGTCCGCGTGAACAACGTTAACCCCCGCCGACAGGGTCCGACTAACTAGAACAGAAACCCCACAGTTACGGTGATTGCCATATGCTGAATAAACGTCAAAGTCGTTCACCAGCACATCGCAATCCCATTGTGCGTGAAAACAGTATCAGCAGGGGCGAAAAAAATGACTTGTTGGCGTTGAAATTAGCAGGAGGAGGAGTGTTAAAATGTTGATATGCAAATTAGGAAGTATGAACGGGAAGAGAAAGGAAATAAGGAGAATAATAAAACCACGTGCGTTGAGCAGAAAAAATCGACGTCGTTTAAAGTCGAAGACGAGAATAGGTCGGAGGAAGAAAAGTGTTTAATGGGCGAGAGCGCTGATGGCGAGAGTAATTAAACGAGAGAAGCAAAGCTCAACGTTGAAGAAAATGGACGTGGAATCGAGGACGAGAATAACCCAGCTGTAGACGGCATACGGGCGAAGTAAAAAAATGCGCACCAGGTTAAATGACATGTGATAGCGAGAGTCTTTTGAAGTTGTGCCGAATATAACCGTGATAAAAATTTTGTCAAAAAAATAATGTCCACCCAGCTATTTATATATTTCTATTTTCTAGTTTGTATATTGTGTATGTGACGTGAAATATATTATTTTGGTATTTTGGTGATTAGGTATTATAAACTGTAGTTTCTGAACGTATATACCGTTCATTGGATAAAACAGGGGAGGGTAGAGAGGTGGCCCTTGATACATCTAAGGCTTTTGACAGAGTATGGCACGATGGTCTTCTAAGGAAAATTAGATCATATGGAATCACTTTAGTAATAGAAAAATCATATGGAATCACTTTAGTAATAGAAAAATCAAAGTTGTCCTCGGCAAAATTGCCGAAAAAAAACTTTACATACAATACACAGAGACGTTTATATAATTTCATAGAAAACATCTTAAGTCTCCGGTTTGTCATAAGAAGTTTCTGTTGTTCTCCATACCCTTGGAATTTATTTCGGAAATATAACTGCGTCATCTTGAGAGTTTTATATTAGTAAATAATAGTTTCTTATTTATTTATAGATTCCACTTTTTCAAATATTTCTTATTAAACATCTTTTAGCTTAGGCGTGAAACTGCATATTTACAAGGCTTCAATCTATTACAGTGATATCCCCCGCAGTTCAGTCATCTCGGGACAGATATTCATTCTATTTTCTGTATTATCTGATATTCGTTCTATTTTCTTTAAAATTCGTTCTATTTTCTGTATTTTCCGTGTCTTTATCCCTACAATGCTAATATTAAAATTATTATTTACAGCAGAAATTAATAGAAGTGCATTTTCCAGGATTCGACAAAATTTGTTCAGAAACTTTGGATTTCTGTTCGTTTTTCACGTACCGTATTTTTAGGCAAACGATCTGTTAAAATGGCGGAGGTTAAATAATGTACGTGTATTTTCGATCTGTTCTTGTTGACGATTCCTTGTGTTTTTTTTTGTTTTTTTTTGTTTTCTTGGCGTCGCATTTATCGATTCAGACGTTATGCGATCAGTTTTCTTTCAACTCAGCAGTTATTTCCTACTTTTAAATATTCTTTTTTTTTTCTGTTCCATATAGGCTTATTAGGGAGTAAACCGTCCTTTTTTAAAGTGACAGTTACCCATTAACTTGAAGCTATTTTGTCTATACCAACGGCGGTGATAATTTGTCCCTTGTGCAAGTGTTTTGAAAGTGTCAAAAAGTTGAGTATGATTGAAAGCATTCCCAAAAAACCGTATTTGCGTCACGAGATTTTATGATTTAGTATTTCTTATAAGGTTCCATTTCGTGTATTGTATTTGTTTTGTTATTATTTTTGCGAATTATTTATTAAAGTTTAGCAACGAAATAAAACAATTCGTAATCACTACTATTTTTTCTTAAATCATAGTTTTTTTCCGCATAGTAGTTTACTGACGTAAGAGATTATTATATAAATAAAGAATCAGATATAACTTAATCCTATTGTTACGTTTAAAACGCAGTTGTTGACTAACGTTAATAGGATGGAATGATTATCATTTAACAATTAAAAATCCTTCGAGACACTGATGAAGAAACTTGATGTAAAAATATATGTATATGTATGCATATATATGCATACACATATGATACTTATCATAAAGAGACTACTCTTATTTAACAGGCAAGTCGGTCTGGTTAACAATTTGGACAAAACAGACACGTTTAGATTGCGCAAATTCCGCCAGAAAAACATTTAATGGAATTCCATTTTTCTGACATTTGCACAATTAATCTTGAGATTGTTTTATCATAGGCAATTATTTTAACACAAAACTTTTTTTTTAATTCAATTTTCACCAAAACAAGGCACAGTGCCACTTTGAAGCAGGAGGCTACTATTAGGGAATTAATTAGCGGGGTCATTATGAGGGGAGAAGAGTAGAAAGATGTTTGTTAACATTACACTTGAACTTCTGCATACCATTGCAGTTGGGAAAGCATAATCCCGGAAGGGAGTTCCAAAGACCCGCAGTTCTGGGAAGTAACTATTGGAGTAAAAGGCTTTCTTGCATCTAGGGATCTCTACTGTAAAGGAATGAGACTTAGTAGCTTTCGGGTTTGTCGGGGGTAGTTACGTCGGGGAGGTACAAGTGTTTTCAGTTCGTCAGAGCATTCACCATTAAAGTATTTGTAGAACAGGCAGAGGGATGCAACATCTCGTCGATGGGACAGAGGTTGAAGCCTAGATGACAGTTCAGGACCTATCAGGTTGGCGACTCTCTTTTGAACCCTATCACAGAGCGAGAGACAAGCAGCAGAGGCACCAGCCCAGATGTGAAAACAGTACTCCATACATGGGCGAATGGTTGCTTATAGAGGTATAGGATACTGGCAGGCGTAAGTAGTTGTCTAGCACGGTAAAGGGAGCCAACGTTCCTTGCAGCAGCCTTGGCAATGCTCTCAATGTATCTATTCCAGTTCATATTCTCTGTAAACGTTAGGCCGAGGAGTTTAAAAGAAGTACTTTAAGGCAATGTGTTCTTGGCCATTGCTATTGGTGGTAGAGAAGGTTTCTTGTAGTTATTGAAGGAAACAAGCTTAGTCTTAGCAGCATTGAATGTGACCAACCATTTTTGTCCCCACTCCACTATGGATTGGAGGTCATCCTCTAATGTTTCTGCCATTTCCTTGGATAGGTGTTCATTTGTTTTCCCCTCATATATGTTATAGAGAGTGGTGTCATCGGCAAATATACCCATCTCGTAATCAATTTTATCAGGGAGGTCATTTATGAATATGAGGAATAATAGAGGTCCAAGGATCGACCCCTGAGGTACTTTCGCATTTATGTCATATTGTTTGGATGTACGACCGTCGAGGACAACTTTGATTTTTCTATTACTTAAGAAGGATTTAATTACATTATGAATTCTTCCAGTGATTCCATATGATCTAATTTTCCTTAGAAGACCATCGTGCCATACCCTGTCAAAAGCCTTAGATATATCAAGGGCCACCGCTCTACCCTCCCCTGTTTTATCCAATGAACGGTATATACGTTCAGAAACTACAGTTAAGATATCTGCTGTTGAACGGGCTTGCCTTAATCCATATTGTTTGTCAGTCAGGAGTTTAGCAGCTGTTAGGTGCTGGACTAGGGCTTGATTAACTAAGGACTCAAATATTTTGGCGAAAAGCGGGAGGAGGCTAATGGGGCGATAATTTAGTGGGTCAGTTCTTTCACCAGAATTCTTGAAGACTGGTACCACAGAGGCGGTTTTCCAGCAGTCGGGAAAACAAGATTCGTAAAGGCATTTATTGTAAAGTTTGGACAGAACTGGAGCAACCTCGGCAGAGCATTTTTTTTATAGCACAGCCGGGATGAGATCTGGTCCACATGCTTTTGAGGTGTTTATAATAGCATGTACCTCAAAAGGGGTGATTTTCAAATCGTCTAGTGAGGCGTCTGTTCGCAGATTTATTTATTTGCTTCAGCTATATGCTATATTTTACAATTCTGTATAATGCTGTACATTTAAATTCATACAACTGTACATTTACATTTATATAATACTAAATAATGCTTTAGGCAAACTACATTAATCCGCTATAAAAATATATACGTTATTGTATATAAAATAATTTATTTTTACACAATATTAGCTTGGATATTAATTCGACTTATATTAATGATTATTTCTCTTCATAGTAACCTTCTTTACAGTAAATGCAACCTACCCTGGAACCGGCTTAAGACAAAGCATGAAATAATTTGATGTAAGAATCTATAAAGAAAAACACCGGATCGCTACAAAGAAATTGACGAGTGTTTGAATGCAGTGGAAAGTGTACGAGTGTGGTCCGAAAGGGGTAATCGAGAATAATATTGTGAAATTATCTTGAAATATGAATATCCAGTGTGATTGAAACAAGGAGATCACTATTTTACAACTAGAGTGACGAAAATTAGTACATTGCAAATTACATCAGAAGAATGTTTTGTTAGTTACACCCAGAATTATACAGAAAGTATTGGAAGCTGAGGAACGAATAAGCTGATAGTCAGTAATGCTTTGCTATGATCCGACTAATAGCTTACAATCGGCAATAACATCATTCAGACATAAACTGTTTCAGCAAATATAATAGTAATAATAACAGCAACAATATCAATAATAATAATAATAATAATAATAATAATAATAATAATAATAATAATAATAATAATAATAATAATAATAATAATAATAACATTAATAATAATAATTCTGATTTCGTTTATGAACGTCTTTCTGGAAAGGTATGGGATTCATTTCCAGAGGTTTTCCGTTAATCCCGGCTTCAAACCAGGAGCTTCAAAGATCAAGGGTTTCCTAAGGAGGATGGTGGTACCTATAATTGCAGAGGTTTGAAGGCCACCTAAAACATCGGGGATTTGTAGTTTTTCAATTGTCCTTTCAGACGACATGATACTACTCCTAGTGTACCAACTACAACCGGGATTATTTGTGTTTTAACCCCGTGTACACGCCTTATCTCCAAGGCCAATGGAGCATAATTGCTCCGCTCCTCATTCTCCTTCTCTCTCACATTCATGTCCCAGGGTACTGAGAAGTCTACAATCTGCCAGTTTTTTTTGATACCTTGTCAATGACGACCAAATCCGGACGATTATGTTCCAATTGCTTGGTCGTTCTGACACTTTTGTTCCACTATACCTCTACCTTGCCATCCTCACTTGTCCTCACTTCATTAGGCACCTCCTCAAACCATTTTCCAGTACACTTCACCCCAACCCTCTTACACACCACCCAATATTTCCAGAGTGCCATGCGATCGTGTCTTTTGCGGTACTCTCTCTGGGCCAGTCCACTACACCCTGCTAATAATAAAAATAATAATAATAATAATAATAATAATAATAATAATAATAATAATAATAATAATGATAATAATAATAATAATAATAATAATGATAATAATAATAATAATAATAATAATAATGGTGCAAAAATACGCCGACAAAGAAACCCCCATCAGAAACTACAGGCCTATAACATATTTACGTACAATGTGGGAAATACTAACACCACCAGTTGGGGGGGGGATTTATCATTCCAGTCATAATCGCAGATTACTTTCTGAGGAACAGAAAGAATATCAAATATAAATTATAGAAATATATAACATATTATACACAAACTAATTGATCTCTACGGAGTTAAAATATTGAAAAATTAAGCCACAACCTAATATCGATAACAGCAACAATAACAATAATAAGAAGAAGAACAACAACAATACATAATGCAGAACACTGAAAAATATTCCTAGCAACGGGAGACACTTAAAAGTCAATAACACACAAACCAGAGAGAATAAAATATAAGACAAGAAAAGAAAAGTGGACAGAGAAAAAACTACACGGAAGATTCATGAGGATGAAAAAAAAATGAAAATATCGAAAACACTTGGACATGGGTGAGAAAAGAACACATAAGCCGAGAAACTGAATCGCTATTAACTGCAGCACAAAACAACTCGATAAGAACCAACCACATGCAAACAAAGATCGACAAAACACAAGAAAACAACTAATCCAGACTCTGTAGACAAAGAGACTGACGATAAACCATATAATAAGTGAATGCAGCAAACAAGCCCAAAAGGAATATAAAGACAAACACGACTTAGTGGGAAGGGTAGTACACTAGGGATTTTGCAAACAACTGCATCTCGAACGCACAGAGAGTGGTACAAACATAACCCGGCAACAGTACTTGAAAACGAGAATCACAAAGTTCTAAGCAAGAAAACCGGATGTCGTAATAATTAACAAGAAAGAAAAATCCTGTCAAATCGTAGAATTTGCTGTTCCATCTGACCAGAGGGTGACTATAAAAAAAAAGGAGAAACGGAGCAAACGCACAGAGCTAGCCAGAGAGCTGATAGGGATATGGAAGATGAAGAGAATCCCAATAATACCTAAAATAGTAGAAACATAAGGAACATTCCCAAAAAACGTTTAAAAAAAATGGCAGAAATTTGAATAAAATAAATGACTGGAAAAATACAACGAACAACAGTCATAATAACAGCTTAAATATTAAGAACAACCCTGGACAGACAGAAGCAACAAGTGCGGACCAGACAAACTGCTACAAAGGCAAAATATGAAACACTACATGGAACTAAGAACACTGAAAGCGCCTATCTATAAGATCTCTAACCCAACACTACCCCCATTGCGTCATCACTGCCCCCCCAAAAAAACGAAACCAAATTACCAAGTAGAATCAACGAAGAAGGAAAGTTCGATGAACTGACCAGACCATAGCCAAATAAGTGCGAAGAGAATTGGAACATTGGGGAAGCTTGTTGTCACTAAAATCACAGCAAAGACCAATGGCTGCTGCCAACGAGAAATCAAGGGATAGCAGCTGTTGCGATAATACAAATTTATTTCCAAATGTTATCGAAAGACGTGGAAAGTACTGGAAACCTGGGGATACTTGTTGTCAATCAGCTTCCAGGGAACACCACATGCCTTTTCAGGGGCAGATCTCTGAAGACATTTTTGAAAGCTCCTTATGAGCCAACAACAAAAAACAACCCCAACAATAATAACACCAACAATATTAATAATAATAATAATAATAAAAGCAATAATAATAACAACAATATTAATATAAATAATAATAATAATTAAAATAATAATAATAATAACAACAATATTAATATTAATAATAATAATGATAATAATAATAATAATAATAATAATAATAATAATAATAATAATTTTTCAAAGATAAACTAACACAAACAGGGAAAGTGCCAGAAAAAATATAACAAATAATTACCATAACTACATGAAACAAGGAATAGAGACTGACAGAAATCTCCATAAAATACTTCTCATCTCCCGTCAATAAAGGACACAAACTCATTTCTGACAACACGAGATTATACTGAAAGTAAATTTAGGTGGAAAGATCCGCCAGTAAAAAAAAATAAATTAATTAATAAAATATAGAAAAATACATTGAGCGTTTTAAACGTGAAATCAGGTGTAAGTTACTGTTATTATAATGCAACATTATGTTGGATACAGGAACTTGAAGATTGAGCGCACACACAGATTCCTAAAAAAATACCATGTCGAACTTTGGCAAACATAGTGACCTCTGAAGAAACAAAGAAAATACCATGTCGAAGTTTGACACCCACATTGACCTCTGATGAAACAAAGAAGATCTATGCCAAACGTTGGTACACGTACAGATCTCAGATGAAACCAAAAATACACCATGTGGAAATATGGCACACATATTGACCTCTGATGAAACTAAGAATATACCATGCCGAACTTTGACACACATATTGACCTCTGATGAAACAAAGAAGATACTATGTCGAACTTTGATACACATAGTAGTCAGATGAAACCAAGAATATACCATGTCGAAATTTGGCACACGTGTTGACCTCTGATTAAACAAACAAAGTACCATATCGACCTCTGATGGAAAAAAATGAAGAATTTCTTAATAAAATAAAAAGGTTCGAAAAACAAAAACACGAATAGTAAAAAACATAGAAAGACAACTGCAGGCAAAATAATAATAAAAAAAACAGTTTTATTTGAAACCGTTGCTGTATATAATAGTCAAACCGCTGGACAAGCTGGAGTATATATTGTTTTACAGCATCTTTGTAGACCAGCAACACGCACGATTATACATACATAAACGATAAACAGATATTTTTTTCAGAGAAAGAGACAATATAACAATTTATTGCAATGATCATCAAAATATATAAAGCTTATTTGTCAGTAAGATTCAAGGGAACACAATCGGTATTTGCCAGTTAACATTTATGTCGGGACAGTAAAGAATCGCAGTATGACAAAGCGATAAAGATGCACTTCTGAAAGAACTAGTGACATTTAAAAGGCTATTACGCGCTATTCTGGATCCACTAGCAGGCTGTCCGGCGTTGCTCGGTCGTAAAATATGCATGAATATTATATTTTTAAAAATACAGAAAATGGGTCATGTGCATGCGAGTAATACGCTATTTTTTAAACAGTTCACTTCTTGTAAGTAAAAAAAAAAAAATACCCGAGCTGAAATTGAAATAAAATTTTACAGGCAATGAGTCAAGTATGAAACCTTTAGACCAGATTGATACGATGTTTACAAAGTGTTTTCCAACCTACTTATTCTTAATATAAACAAACTGTTAGGTTGTACGGTCACGCATGCGCATTCGTAAAACTATTGTACCTAAAATTCCTCTCAAAACTGCAAAATACTGCTTCTTGTATACTAAGTACCTCCTATAGATACTTTACCTCCAAGATGACTGCCTTGTCTTTTTTGCATGACAAACCTTATTATTTTTTACTTAAATTCTCTTTCTTCTGATCACTAACAAATCAAAACTGCTCTATTTCCTAAGTTGCCACTAAACCTAATCCGTCTCACGTAACTAAGAGAGGTCCTTGCTTTCCGCCTTTGACCCAAACAAACTCATAAATCGATACCCATTAACACCTAAATTTCCTAGGCATGCTCCTGATTATAACTCCTAACCCATAACCAAGCTTCTAAGTAAATACTTACTAGCCAAAGTCCAATACATTGACTTAAAGTAATCTATAATGAACAGTAACCATTAATATCTCTTTATTAAGAGATATTATTGCAATAATTATTACACAAACTAAACCGGTACTCATTGAAATAAAAACTTCCGGATATTAAGAGAAAGGCGAAGTCATTCTTCTTCGTTGTAGTCTAAAGGCAACTTACTCAAATTGTCTAAAATTCCATGCATTCATATACAATAGTGCTTATCCATCCATCTACACTTTAACTATACTTACAGAATATGCAATAACCTATATCTATCAGGTATAACTGTACTCCATATCAAATGTTCTCTTGTATCTATACTGAGCATATCTTATCTTTCAGTCTTACTAAATGTCCGGTTTGGGCACCAAATCAGAATTTTCTAATAGCAAGTAGATCATACTCTAACACTTTATCCTAATCCTAAACCTACTAAACCATATCTAACCATACATTCCTAAACCTACTAAACCATATCTAACCATACATTGCTAAACTTACAAAACTATATCTAACCATACATTAACTCGTCTCTCTCGATCCAATACTGTAGCAAATTTAGCTGCTTCCACTGCATGAATTTTACCTATACCCTCTCCCAGTAAAAATGAAAATGGAAAGCATAATAATGCCCTTTTTAAACCACGCTATAGGAGTGAAAATCTTCTGTAGAAGCTAACCTAAATGCCCGATTTTTCCAGGAGATATTAACTTAAATAACCAATAAATATTAACTACCCATGCGGGGTCGCAGAAATACGTGGATTAGGACCCAGGCGCGGGGCGAACCCCCTCGGAGCTGATGGACCCGTAGGTCTTGCCAGGTCATCCGTCTAGGAGAAGGAAAACTCTGAAACTAAACCTAGGGGAGGGAGGCTTCTTCAGTCCTGGACGACAACCTTCCTAGAGCTGGTGACTCAAACAAATCACCGGTTGGCAAACCTAAACTGCTTAAGGAGGAGATAGACTCTGTCTATCGCTCGGCTTTCATACTCCTTCTTTGCCTATTGGCCAGGCGTAGAGGTACTATCACAGGGACTCGTCTTAATCACCCAGTGGTTGACCTTGTTTCCTGACTAGGGCAATGAACGCCGCTTTTCCCCACTCCCGCCACATCCCACTCCCCTAAACTGGACACAGTGGGGTGCTTCAGTGCCATATATGTCGGTGCAGTTGGACTGGGCTGGCTTTGCCTAATGGGTTGTGGGTACCGGATTGACAGTTCCTGGCTGCTGTTTCCGACTGATAGTACAGGAGCCCTAACTCTTTGGTAGCGCTTAGAGCGGCTGCTCAATCAACAGTTGTAAAATATCGGGATGTTTGTAGTGCCATGTCGCGCATGGAAAGGACCCTGCACTTATCCCCGGTGGGCTTTCCTGAGGCCACAATCCTGTGGGTGAGGACAGCTGATGGTCTACTTGTATTGCATGTCTGGTATTCTGCACAACTACTTGTCCAGCACCCCCTCACTCATCCACCCTAACTGAAACTTTTAAATAAAATAAAATGAAATGACAGCTCAAGCAAAAGTTACGTTTAAACCAGGACCAAACTCAAAGAAAACCAAACTGCCTCCACCCTTGAGGCTTGCATTTACTAATATCCGCGGGCTTGAACAAACTTAGATGATGTTGAGTCATTTCTCCTTGTAAACACCCCGGATATCTTAGCATTAAGTGAAACTAACCTTCACTCCTCCATTCCCTCTAACCACTTTAACATGCCTGGTTATCTCCCACTCTACCGTAAGGACTCGGACAGACATATGCATGGTCTTGGAGTCTATATTCGAAACACCCTCCCCCTAACTAGAGAAATAAAACTAGAATCAGAGGGCCAGGCCTTTATGTGCTTCAGACTAAATATGCAAAACAATATTAGCTACTTGTATTTTCTCTACCGCTCTCCCTCAAACCAAGACTGTACCCTAATAAACAAAGTCTCAGACAGCATAGATATAGCACTCTCCCTCAATACTAGCGCACAAATACATGTATTTGGTGACTTCAATGTCCACCACAGTAACTGGCTAGGATTATCAAATCACACAGACGTAGCTGGTAGCGCAACACATAGCTTCTCTATATCTCATTCCCTATCTCTGTTGGTTACATTTCCGACACGTTTCCCAGACCAGCACGATCAACATGCCTCACTTCTAGATCTCTTTCTGACAACGGTTCCCAATGGCTGTACAACAAATGCCCACAGCCCACTCGGGAATGCTGATCACGCTGTGATAATAGTAGAAATTAGCCTAAATTCTCGCCCTAAAACTGAAGACCCACTACTCAAAACAACGAGGTATTACAAAAAGGCTGATTGGGAAGCCATCAGGAAGCTCATCAGAGATGCCCCATGGCAAAATATCTTTACTCTTCCAGCGGAACAGTGTGCAAATGAGACAAGTGAATGATTCAAAACTGCTATTGAAGCACATGTTCCCACACGGAAATACTATAGCAAGCCCCACTCTCCCCAATGGTTTACTTCTGCTTGTGCAGCTGCCATTTGTCAAAGGCAGCGTGTGTTCCGCAGATTCAACCGACATAAGTCCAGCTCAAATAAACAGAAGTTTATAGAAGCTAGAAATAATTGTAAGAGAGTGATAGACACAGCTAAGACAGATTACTCTGAAACCACCAGAAAGCGCATCGAAGCACAGAAATTAGGAACCCGGGATTTTTGGAAAATCTACAACAGCCTAGTTAATAATGGACAGTCAATTATTCCCCCACCAACAAACAATCATCAGGTTGCTTGCACGGCAACTGACAAGGCTAATCTGCTTGCCAGTCGGTTTGCCTCAAACTCCACACTGAACTCGGTACACCACTCACTCCCTGATTTTCCTCTGCGAACAGACGCCTCACTTGACGATTTGAAAATCACCCCTTCTCCGGTACATGTTATCATAAAAAACCTAGACACCTCAAAAGCATGTGGACTAGATCTCATCCCGGCTGTGATATTAAAAAAATGCTCTGCCGAGGTTGCTCCAGTTCTGTCCAAACTTTACAATAAATGCCTTAACGAATCTTGTTTTCCCGACTGCTGGAAAACCGCCTCTGTGGTACCAGTCTTCAAGAATTCTGGTGAAAGAACTGACCCACTAAATTATCGCCCCATTAGCCTCCTCCCGCTTTTCGCCAAAATATTTGAGTCCTTAGTTAATCAAGCCCTAGTCCAGCACCTAACAGCTGCTAAACTCCTGACTGACAAACAATATGGATTAAGGCAAGCCCGTTCAACAGCAGATATCTTAACTGTAGTTTCTGAACGTATATACCGTTCATTGGATAAAACAGGGGAGGGTAGAGCGGTGGCCCTTGATATATCTAAGGCTTTTGACAGGGTATGGCACGATGGTCTTCTAAGGAAAATTAGATCATATGGAATCACTGGAAGAATTCATAATGTAATTAAATCCTTCTTAAGTAATAGAAAAATCAAAGTTGTCCTCGACGGACATACATCCAAACACTATGACATAAATGCTGGAGTACCTCAGGGGTCTATCCTTGGACCTCTATTATTCCTCATATTCATAAACGACCTCCCTGTAAATATTGTTTCGGAGATGGGTATATTTGCCGATGACACCACTCTCTATAACAGATATGAGGAGAAAACAAATGAACACATATCCAAGAAAATGGCAGAAACACTAGAGGATGACCTCCAATCCGTAGTGGAATGGGGAAAAAATGGTTGGTCACATTCAATGCTGCTAAGACTAAGCTAGTTTCCTTACATAACTACAAGAAACCTTCTCTACAACCAATAGCAATGGCCAAGAACACATTGCCAGAAAGTACTTCTTTTAAACTCCTCGGCCTTACGTTTACAGAGAATATGAACTGGAATAGATACATTGAGAGCATTGCCAAGGCTGCTGCAAGGAAGGTTGGCTCCCTCTACCGTGCTAGAAAACTACTTACGCCTGCCAGTATCCTATACCTCTATAAGGCAACCATTCGCCCATGTATGGAGTACTGTTGTCACATCTGGGCTGGTGCATCTGCTGCTTGTCTCTCGCTCCTGGACAGGGTTCAAAAGAGAGTCGCCAACCTGATAGGTCCTGAACTGTCGTCTAGGCGTCAACCTCTGTCCCATCGACGGGATGTTGCATCCCTTTGCCTGTTCTACAAATACTTTA
The DNA here is from genome assembly GCF_053919585.1 of Euprymna scolopes. NCBI lineage: Eukaryota > Metazoa > Mollusca > Cephalopoda > Sepiida > Sepiolidae > Euprymna > Euprymna scolopes. The sequence goes on from NC_136508.1 coordinate 98,975,965, forward strand.
ATGGTGAATGCTCTGACGAACTGCAAACACTTGTACCTCCCCGACGTAACTACCCCCGACAAACTCGACAAGCTACTAAGTCTCATCCCTTTACAGTAGAGATCCCTAGGTGCAAGAAAGCCTTTTACTCCAATAGTTTCTTCCCAGAACTGCGGGTCTTTGGAACTCCCTTCCGGGATTCTGCTTTCCCAACTGCAATGATATGCAGAAGTTCAAGTGTAATGTTAACAAACATCTTTCTACCCTTCTCCCTTCATAATGACCCCGCTAATTAATTCCCTAATAGTAGCCCCCTGCTTCAAAGTGGCACTGTGCCTTGTTTGGGGTAAAAATTGAATAAAAAAAACAAAAAAAACATGACAAACAGATAACAATCTAATAACTCCCATGTACCAATATTTTTAATTTGACTCTTAATCATCCATTGTTTCTATTTTCAAATGCCTTTACTAACCTGTTTATTCCCACTTTTATAGATATAATAGATTTGACAATAATCTTGAAAAAAAAGTGTCAATAAAACATAACGAATATATGGCAACGCTTCAATAAAGTTAGGATGACAGTTTTCTGTCAAAAAGCCAAAGCAGTCAGGGTAGAGGACGAGTCAGATCAATGTTTATGACAAATTCTTCTGGAAAGATAAATATCCTAAAACATCAGGAGTAATTTAATAACCAAATTTTATATCAATATATCATTCCAAGTCTCTATTAGTGTTTCCTTTATTTATTTCTCTCTCTCTCTCTTTCTCTCTCTCTCTCACCTAATCTCTCTATAGTGAGAAAAATTGCATTTCAGCTGAAGTTCAATAAGAAAATATATAGCCATGCATCTATCTATCTATCTATTTGCCTATCTATCTATCTATCTATCTTGGGTGTCTTTTTCTCTCGGTTACAATTTCTTGCTTTTGTTTTCCCTTAGGAAGAAAATTATAATTCAGTTGAAACTTGGACTCGATCAAACGCTTGCATACAACAGTTTGACTCTCAGCTTATTCAAGAACGAGACTTGGGTTAAAGAAATTACTATTCATTTAAAGTTGACGTAAATGTCAATTTTTTCGCCTATTTCACACACGTAAAATTCCAGCTGTTCTACTAGTAAGGACGCTGACAGAAAACTAGAAGAGAAGACGCCCCAAAAGATGTAGCCGACAACATATCAATTCCATCGATGTTCTATTTTTTCAACACCCGGGAGGCAGGTTGACCTTAAAGAAACATCCCCACGATACGAACAAATGCCAATACTCCCTGGTAAACTATCGTGTCAAAGTTAACAATTATAAAGAAAAAATGTATCTCATTCTTAGACCGATATCCAAAACCAGACTTAAATCTAATAGGCGTAAAACTGTCGATAATTCTCCAACCTCTGTCCCATCGCCGACTTGCTGCATTATAACACGATGGGTGTGTCACAAGAGTGGCCGCCTACCGTTCAAATAAAGTTGCTTTCTTAAATCGTTAATACACACCTGGGATTTTTTAAAATTATATTTTCACCCCAAACAAGGAACGTTGCCACATTGATGTGGGTGGCTACTATCAGGGACATAAGCTACATGGGTACTACGAAAGGAGTTGGGCAGCAGCTTCCGGGTCAGGTTACACTTGAACTTCTGCATATCAGTACAGTTGGGGAAGCAGGGTCCCGGAAAGGAATTCCAACGTCTAGCGGTTCTCTGGAAGAAATTACTGAAGTGTAACGCTCTCTTACATCTAGGGATCTCTAAAGTGAATGGGTGTGATTTAGTTGCTTGTCGGGTTTGTACGAGGTATTTACGTCGAGGGGGTACAAGTTCGTCAGAGCATTCATCATTAAAGTACTTGTAGAACAGGCAGAGAAATGCAACATTTCGTAAATGGGACAGAGGCTGAAGCTTAGATGACAGTTCCTGACCTATTAGGTTGGCGACTCTCTTTTGAACCTTGTCTAAGAGCGAGAGAATAGTAGCAGATGCGCCAGCCCAAGTATGAGAACGCTACTCCATACATAGGTTAATGGTGGCCTTACAGAGGTATAGGATACTTTCAGGCGTTAGGAGCTTTCTCGCACGGTAAAGAGATCCTACCTTCTTCTAATCGGACATGTAAATACTCTCAATGTAATTGTTCCAACTCATGTTTCCTGTGAACGTAAGGCCGATGAGTTTAAAGGGTGTACTTTCAGATAAAGAGTCAATGGCCATTGCTATTGGCGGTAGAGAATGGTTCTTGTAATTATTGAAGGAAACAAGTTTAGTCTTGGCAGCATTGAATGTGACCATCCATTTTTGTCTCCATTCCACTACAGATTCGAGGGCATCCTCTAGTGTTTCTGTCATTTCTATAGATATGTGTTCATTTGTTTTCCTGTCGTGTCTGTTATAGAGCGTGGTGTCATCAGAATATATACCCACCTGACAGATAATTTTGTCAGGGAGTTCATTTATGAGTATCAGGAATAATAGAGGTCCAAGGATAGACGCTTGAGACACTCCCGCATTTATATCACACTGTTTAGATGTTGAAGCATTTCTCCTAACAAACACCCCGGATATTTTAGCACAAAAGTGAGTGTGGTTTTTATCTGGGGTTGTTTCTCTATTCTTTGAAAATAGATTTTTTAACGTTGGGTTATGGCTGGAAAAGGGGAAGACTTCCTATGGATGTTAAAGCAGATCAAATAACAATGTACACATATTGCAATATATGTAAACTTCACTAACTTTATTTACATGATTTACAATTTGAAGTAAATTAAAATAGTCTTTCTTCTTGATAGTTACATGTTTCAGTTAATTTCATTAATAGTTACTTGCGCTAGTTATTTGCGTCGGCTAACACTCTTAGCTAGCTTATCCTATTGGAGAGGAGTGGTATCTCTAGCTGAGGACAAAAAATATGCGTCTTACCTCATAGCAACCGAAAACAGAGAGAGAAAAATATTCTAAAAAGTGGATAAAAGGTATAATGAGGTATGATCCATGTATCCCTACGCCTGTAAGTTTTTACCGACGGTTTACAGTTCTGCTAGTGATCGTTATAATTACGCGGTGTGGTGGCATGTTAACAAAAAAAAAAAAATGCCACAACATCTCTATACCTTTTTTTTTACAATATTTAAATTGATTGTGCTCTGATGAACGCATAGTACTTCTCTTCACTGGAATACTTACATCGACTTACCCGAAAAGCAGAAAAATCCCACCTCTTCACTGTTGAGGTTTCTACATGCCAGAAAACTTGTGTATTCTAATGATTTCCTCTATAATACTGTTAGACTTTGAAATTCTCTTCCTGTTTTCTACTTTTTTTTACACAGTGATCACCACTTATCAAGGCCCGGAAGCCACTCAGGGATAAGTGTTATTGCAAGTACATCACTTTAGAGTGGAGATTTCATGAAGTGTTTACTTAAGGGGGCGGTTCATTTGGAATTTGTTAACATTGGACTTGAAGACATCCAAGTTGTAGTCAGGTGGGAAGCAGGCAGACGGAACAGAGTTCCACAGGCGTGCAGTTCTAAGAAAGAAGCTTTGTTCATGGAATCCACGTTTTGATTTAGGCACAGATAAAGAGTGGGGGAAATTGTTCACACTGGATTCAGCTAGACGGGTGTTTTTCGTGAAAGATTGGAGAGGGGGACCAGAGATTGGAGTTCAGACGAGCACCTGCCATGGAAATAAAGATAAAACAAGGATAGGCTCGCAACGTCTCTTCTGTGGGAGAGAGGTTGCAGGGTAGAGAAAAGGGCATCCCCCACTAAGCCACGAAGTCTATTTTGTACTCTGTCAAGGAAGGATAGGCTCTTTTTAGCAGCTCCTGCCCAGATATGGCAACAGTATTCCATTCATTTCCTGGCTGTGGTACCTGTACATGTTCTAATAGGATATGGACAGATATCTAGCAGCATAACTCCTTACAGTCCCTTGTTAGACACAATACAATGCCCCTCAGGTTCTAACTGATAATATGTCTTCTTCTGTGCGAAAAAGGAATTAACAAAAATTAAAAACATCATTGGATTAACACCATAATTAAATGCAATATTTCGTTTAATAGAGAACAATTTTCTCAAACCCCAGCGACATGTTGGCTTAGAAAGTAGTTTTATTTTAAGGCTACAATGTAATTAAAGACAATATTTTGTATGTACCAATCTGTTGTTTTTAAAACGTGGCTTATTTGGAAAAAGATACAAAAGATGATTACATCGCGCACAATAATTTCCGCCATTGAAAACCTGAAAAGTAATTTGGTTTTGTCTACGTTTGCAATTATTTTAGCGAATGAGAATCGGAATCCACATCTGAATGCCGGTACGTCCTCATTAAAATCAATTTCTCCCTTCCTCCTCCTTTTTGTTTTGCTATTAATAGTTTGGAAGTGTTGTCCTTTGTTTGTCTTTGATGAAGGACAAAACGAACTTCAGCTTTTTCCTGGTTACCATTTCTGTAGAAAAATACGCGACTAAATATTCGTTGTTCGATGCTGAAATTGTAAACAGTAGCAATCTTTGTTTCGTTAGATAAAGGATGTGGGGGAATACAGAGGGGGTGGGAGTGATAGAGGCTGACAAATAAGGAATTGTAGGATAAGAAATAAAGAAGGTAGACAAACGAATAAAACACATGCTGGAGGAGAAGAAGGGAAGAAAGAGGTAGATATATAGATAGATTTTTTTTTACACAGTGGTCACCACTTATCAAGGCACGGAAGCCACTCAGGGATAAGGGTTATTGCAAGTACATTACGTTATTGTGGAGATTTGATGAAGTGTTTACTAAAGGAGGCGGTTCATTAGGAATTTGTTAACGTTGGACTTGAACACATCCAAGTTGTAGTCAGGTGGGAAGCAGGCAGACGGAACAGAGTTCCACGGGCGTGCAGTTCTAAGAAAGAAGCTTTGTTCATGGAATCCACGTATTAGATAGAGAGAGAGAGAGGGAGCGAGAGTGAGGGAGCGAGAGAGAGAGAGAGAGAGAGAGAGAGAGAGAGAGAGAAGTGAAGCTTAATAGTGTAAACGCTTTCAATAAGTTTCCAGATATTCTTTTTACAGCCATTTAAAATTGTCATAGACTCTTGAAAATTGAGTATGTTGCTGCTATACATCTTATGAGACGTCTAACGAGTTTTTATTATCTAAGATTCCAATGCACAGATACATCAGCAATTGAAATACACCTTACTAAAGTCAGATTGTGACAACTAGTAAAGTTCAAATATGCAATCTGAACGTGTGGATACGTTAGAAGAACGATATACACTAAAAATTATGTTTTAAACTTGGTAAAAAATCACAAGAATGTATGAAATGCAGAACCAATACTTAAAAACAATGAGTAAACTAACTGCTTCCGAATCAACTTGCATGAATCGAGCATTAGTTTTTAAGTGACATCCGCGATTCAAGGAAAGCATGGGTATGCGAAGATTGAGGAGAGGTGTGGGATCAGTAGGGAAGTCAGAACACCAGATTTGTTTCGCCAAATATAGAATTTCATGGATGACGTGAATCTATAGAGACAATAAGTACACAGTTAAATATCAATGTAAAAATTTTCATGTGTACAGAGATTGGTTAAAGTATGAATTGAAAATTACTTTTGACAAAATGTCACATGATTTAGCGCAGCGAATTCCTATTGTAGAGCAATTACAACCAGAAACTCTGCATGACACATTTCGAAGGCTTTAAATGATAACCGAATGTTTGTGTGGAGAGTACTGAAACGTTTCACATAAGCTGGTGAGATCAGGAAATTTGGTCCACCTTGGAGAGTAAAATATCAGCTCCTCACTATACATACGAGAGACGTACAATAAGTAATGCCCCTGATCCACTTCCCAAAGCAGTAGCGCAACGAAACTTGGCAGAGTTATTAGTGTTTCTCTACATAGAAACCACCCAGAGTTATGCATTTCTCCCATCGTTTACTGCAGCTCTGGAGACCGTTTTTGTAGAACATCCCAGGTTATTCCTCCAACCACGTCGTGACTTCAGAAATCAAGTCTGCATCATCTGGGAAACGGTTTCCTTTAAAAAACGACTCCATGGCTGGGAAGAGGTGAAAGTCAGATAGTGTATGGTCAGGAGAGTAGGGAGGATGGGTGAGATTTCATAACCACACGCCCCTACTTCTGATCTGGCGACATGCGAGTTGTGGACCGGAGCATTGTCCTGCAGGAGGAGGGTACCTTTGCTGACCTCGTCCCGCGTCTTGTTTTTGATAGCTTCCCTTAATTTCCTCATAAGTGAAGCATAATAGGCTCCTTTAATTGTGGTACCTTTTGCCAGGAAATCTGTCATCACTACTCCGTCCTGGTTCCAGAAGACTGTGAGCATGACCTTGCGAGCAGAGGGCTCCACCCTTGCCTGTTTTGGAGATGATGAATCCAAGTGCTTTCACTGCATTAACTGGGCTTTGGTCTCTGGATCAGAGTGACGGACCCAGGATTCATCCTGTGTAATCAGTCTTTTAAAAAAACTTTGACTCGTCCTCTTAGCACATATCCAAATTCATCCTCGAGACCTCGACGCGTTCTCGCTTCTGGAATCGTGTGAGCAACCTTGGAATCCCTCTTGCAGACACATTATGCATATGCAAATGGTCATGAATGATACTTTCCACAGACTTCTGGCCATGTTTGAATTCACGATGCGAGCGTTTTACAAGGTCATATGATGGGACATTATCACCATAAGTTTCTTTCATTTCATCAAAAGTCTCCTGTGGTGTGCACCCTTTCAAATATAAAAACCGAATCACTGCTCGACATTCAACAGGCTCCATTTCACACCTGACTCAGTTCAACCACCTATAAAAAATCAGAATCTGCAATTAATTCAGAGCTGTTATTTGTAAGGTAACACGTAGAGATATAAATCATTGCACATGCAAAATTTCAGCTAGATCAGACAACTGGGAGTGGGTCAGGGGCATTACTTATTGCACGCTCCTCGTATCTGGATGCGTTGAAGAAAAAATTACGTAAGGAATTGGTAAAAATTGCACAAAACATGATTCGTGACTCGTGTCGCTACCAGCAAGTTATTGATGCACAGGGCGGTCACATTGAATAAAGTTTAGATATTTTGTAATCTAGTCATAGGATTGTATATATTCGTGTTTGTGTGATCTTTATTGAATAGTTTACTTAATTAATATTAGAAAGAATACATTATATACGTTATTTATTAAACAGGAGTACTAAAAATTACCGTCTGAAGTGAGAGAGTGGGGGCCAGAGAGAAAATATAGTCAATATTTCATAAGAAGATAAATAGAGAAAAGATCTAAGATAAAGAAGTATAGAGACAGAAAATAAGAAAGACCCTATCAATAAGAGAGAGAGAAAAAGTTAAATAGGTAAATTTGTTTTATATTTATATGTAAATGAGAAAATGACAACATTGTAGGTTTTATTAACAAAGCAATAGAGTGAAAAAAAGTTTCTTTTATTCTGTTTTTTCTTGGCCGCCATGTTTGTTGTTCTATGTGGAATGTGCAAGGGAGCAGAAAATTGGAAACCTAAAGAATATGAGAGAAAAAGAAGAGAGGAAAAGGCAGACAGTAACGGACAATAATGCGTGACTATATATTGAAGATAGTGCTTGATATAGGGTCAGGAAGGGAAGAAGTAGAAATAAGGAAACAGAACAAAATACAGACAAACCGAATGAACGAAAGCTGATTAAGAAAAAGGTCTAAGAGTTTTAGAGAGAGAGAGAGAGAGAGAGAGAGAGAGAAAGAGAGAGAAAGAACTTTAAAAGTAAGAGAGAAAGATGTTAAATCTATCTATATAGTCATCTATCTATATTTCTCTCTATATATATATGTGTGTGTGTGTGTGTGAGAGAGAATTTGGGTTTGAGGACACGTCTCAACCGATATAGTAAACGAACTTTTTTATCTACAAACTTGAAATTTGGTATATAAAATATCCAGACATAGGAAATACCTTTATAATTAGTGTTACTCCGGGAGGAACAAGTTGCTAAGGGGTAAAAATTTAAAAAATTGTTAGTGTGGGAGTCAATGGATTTTTATCTGTTTGTCAGCTATTGTACGGAATTCGCATGCGCTAACGACTCACATGTCAGATTTCTTATATAATGTACGATTAAGTTTGGAAACACTTTTAAAGATCGTGTCAAGCTGTCCTAATTGTTATAGTAGTTGACTTACGGCATTTATGCTTGGGTTTCGATCTCAGCTGGAGTATTTTTTTTGCTTTTAAAAATAGAACTGTTTAGAAAAAAATACTCGCGTTTCTGTGTGAATCAAATTAAATATTTATGCATATTTTACAGCCAGGCAACGTCGGGCAGCTTGCTAGTGTAATATAGCGCCAGGACCCCAGGTTGGGAACGGTCGTAGTTAGTAAGTTCTCCGCTGCAACAAAACCAAGCAGCCGTCTTTTATTGATCGTCTATTTTATTTAGTTTTCTGGTTGTTATGGTAACGGCCAAGGCCGCAGAGTTATTTCCCCCTTGGCCGTGCATTTTTCTCTCTTACTGGCCGTCAGCTGTCAATCGCTTGTCATAACAATGTTGTCGGCTGAAAGAAAATTAACATGCACACAAAGATCAGACGTAACTCAGCATACCAATCAAGACGTAAGACATGCTGGCTTTTTATATAAAAATATATTTTGTTTAAGAATTATTTTTCTCGTTCTGTACATAGAGATTTTTATAAGTTAACAATTTAACAGTGCGGCTTACTGTTCTGTTTCAGAGATGGAGAGGAGGGGAAACGTTATGCTCTCGACAACGCACGTCTCATCTATCGGCGTCTCTCTCTCCTTTCTTTCTTCTTCTCCTCTCCTCTCTTCTCTACTGCTGGACTCCAAAATCACCTCTTTATATTAACATGTGTTGTTGCTTGTTTTTTCCACGCCACCTGTCGATCACTCTGTTATCGATAATGGATCACTCATTTCCTGGTCACGTTTCTCAGCATTTCTGCATCTGACCCAGAGACATCGTAACCCACTTCTCTTCAGCTGACCGACTATTGACTTTGTTTATACACGTGAGTCCACAACCTCGTGCAAGCTTGATATGACATTCCAAACCTTCATTGTAGTGCAAGGGATGTCACGTTTCAGCCAAAAATGTATCTCCCCCTCAAACTTTCATTTTTGTAAACAAAAAAAAATCATCTTCTGATTTCTCTGTTTACGACGTAATCATTTTTCGCTTCGACTGGTGGACAATCGATTATTCGATGGCCACCTTTCAAATCTTTTATTATCTTCTTTTTTAAAGAAGTTTTTCTTTTCAGTTTTGTATCGGATGGTCCCAGTCATCCATTACATAACACTAGTATTGTATAAAAAATGACGCATAAAAACAGGAAATATAAACAAAAAGTACAGGAAGTACGTAAGGAAGAGACGGTACAATCTTAATAGGTAAAAGCCGTTAAAGTGATAGAAGTGAGTGATATAGTTTAAGAGGGACAAAAGAGAAAAGTGAACGAGACAAAATATATGACGAAGTTCCGCATTTGCCCCCTCCCCTAATTTAGCCCCAAATGACCCCAAGGGAGTCAAATCCTGGTTAAAATGAAATACCATGCAGTGTTAGGTCTTTACATATATAAATTTTAGTTTTGCACCACGCAAAAAATGAAATAACCAAGTCGAACATTTGCCCCTCCCATTTAGCCCCAAAAGTCCCCGAGGCCTTATCATATTTTAATTTGAGTTTAGCACCATGCAAAACTACTAAATAGACATACACATAAAATTATCGACAAATATATTAAAATAGTCCCGAAATGGAGTGTTTTTATTAGCCCTAAAAGGGCCACTGGAGCACAAGCAAGAGTTATCGCGAAGTATAGACAAACAAAATTATATAGAAATAAGTTACTTAAAACTTTTAAGAAATATTTAGAAACATGTATATTTTTTAATAAGTATAAAAGGGCCAATTTTAGCCATTTTAACCCGAAAGGGACCCCCAGGAGGCAACCGTAGGTTTACCTGAAAATCAGTTATGTTACTTTTTTTATTCATTTCATGTTTAGTGTTTGTGCAAAATTTCAAAAAATTCCAAAACGTAGTTATTGAGAAAAGAAGGGACGAACAGAGAAGGGTGAATTTATAATACAGGTTTTTTTGTCAGATTTGTCAGGTGACCAAAAATAGAATGCAGAGGAATAGAGAGAGAGAGAGAGAGAGAGAGAGAGAGAGAGAGAGAGAGAAAGGAGAGAGAGAAGGGGAGGAGAGAACCAACAAATATAGTTTCTAAATTTCAAAATTAAGGTTCATTAGTCGTCTTATTTAAATTCTGGATTCTGCAAACAAACGTTCTTAACTTCAATGTTAAAGAACTAGGACGCAGCTAATAGATTACTTTCTAAAATTCAGTTGTAAAGTGGCACTGAAACCTGTAAAGACTATGGCTGGAGCGGTAAATGTTTTGGTTTCGATTCTAGCTAATGACAGGGGCGGGGGGGTACTATACACAGATTCGAAAAAGTTGTCCAAAAACAAATAAATGAAAGTAAAGGTAAGGTAAATTATGTTTATACATAACTGGATAATTTTTTAGTGTTTTTATTAAATTAAAATGTTTAATTGGCTCGAGAAAATTTAACTTTTGTTTTTTTAATAAATTGTTAGTTGAAAGCACAGGATAGTGACAAAACACCATCCCCTCCCCATGGCTGAAAAAATAACGGTTTTCTTGGTAGAAACTTTTCTGTTTACACCTAACAATTTCTGGTGCTAATGCCATTACTGATCCGCGCTATTTTTTAAATCGTATTTCCAAGTTCAATTAAAGTTTTATGATATGTCTTTTTTTATTCAATTGTAAGGTTAAAGTACAGAATAGGTTCAAACCACCCTCCCCATTCCATGTTAAGAATGCATTTTTAAATAATAACGTTATTATTTCAGCACAGTAAATGAAAAAGTTCTCTCTGATTCTCTCTCCTCAAATCTCGAGTGCGTGGTTCAGTGAGGGAAGACGTGGCTGGTTACCTTTAATTACCTTAATTTTAACCAAACAGCTATCTTTACATAATCAACGCTCTAATCCCCATTTGGCATCAAATGAAATTGATGGCTCTCGTCTAGGAGAAGCCCCGTGTTTTGACAAGCTGCTGGGTTTGTCCTTTACTCGTGATCTGAAATGGAACACGTACATCAAGTCTGTTGCCAAGGTCGCTGGAAAGATGGTGGGATTCTTCTACCGCTCCAGAAGATATCTCACTATAGATGCAATTCTCTATCTATATAAAAGCCAAGTACGTCCAAGGATGGAATACTGCTGCCATATCTGGGCAGGAGCTGCTAAAAACAGCCTATCCTGCCTTGACAGAGTACAAACTAGACTTCGTGGCTTAGTGGGGGTGCCCTTTTCTCTACCCTGCAACCCTTCACCCACGGACGAGACTTTGCGAGCCTATCCTTGTTTTATCGTTATTTCTATGGTAGGTTCTCGTCTGAACTCCAATCTCTGGTCCCCCTCTCCAATCTTTCACGAAAAACAACCGTCTAGCTCAATCCACTGTGAAAAATGTCGCCCACTCTTTATCTATGCCTATATCAAGACGTGGATTGCATGAACAAAGCCTCTTTATTAGAACTGCACGCCTATGGAATTCTATTCCGTCTGCCTGCTTCCAACCTGACTACAACTTGGATGTGTTCAAGTCCAACGTTAACAAATTCCTAATGAACTGCCCCCTTTAGTAAACACTTCATCAAATCTCCACACGAGCGTACTGTACTTGCAATAACCCTTATCCCTTATATCCTTAGAGTATGGGACATTTTTCACAGTGGATTCAGCTAGAAGGGTGTTTTTCGTGAAAGATTGGAGAGGGGGGACCAGAGATTGGAGTTCAGACGAGCACCTGCCATGGAAATAACGATATAACAAGGATAGGCTCGCAACGTCTCTTCTGTGGGAGAGGGGTTGCAGGGTAGAGAAAAGGGCATCCCCCACTAAGCCACGAAGTCTATTTTGTACTCTGTCAAGGCAGGATAGGCTGTTTTAGCAGCTCCTGTCCAGATATTGCAACAGTATTCCATCCTTGGACGTACTTGGCTTTTATATAGATAGAGAATTGCATCAGTAGTAGGATATCTTCTGATAAATACAATTTAATTGGCTGTCTTCCAGTAATAAACATACGTTTTTGTAAGCTTTATAACCCTAGTGCGTCAAATATTTACATACACGTTCTCATGTATGTCTTTTTTAATTAAGTTTACCTACAGCAAATTTTTGTTGTAAACTTTTTTTATATCGGCAGCAATAACACTATTCGATAGTTTCGGGTGTAGAAAGTGTAACAACGTCATCATTATCTCCAAAACAATGTAATTCACAACGCGATGACAAGTCGCACACATGAAAGAAACTACACGAGCTGACAGACGAGCACCTGACTGGGTTGATTAATGTTTCTTGCTTTTATACAAATGTCACGTTCTTTTTAATTATTATTTTTGTCAGCATTTCTAATTTTGTTGTTTTGTTTTTTTCGGTTTGCTTTCTAGCTTTCTTTCATTTCATTTTCTTTTTGAAATAATGGACTACATTTTCGCAAATATACTCTGCAATAAGCTAATAAACATCATCCGTTAGGGTTAGATAGTCATAGATGACTAAGAACGTCCGCTGTCCTACAAATACCGTTACCAGTTATAATTAAATAAAGATATTACACAACACGTTTAAATATGTGATAGTCGTGAGACTGACAACGTAATTAAATGAGCAAAGCTTCATATGGGTCTTTTTTTCCAATACGGTGTAGTGTATCCTAAGGTTATGTCATTTAACTATTAATTACTCAAAGTGTAGTTGTCTGATTAATCAAAACTATTGTACAGTACTTCTGGATATTTTTTTTTTTATTATTATTACATTTTCACCCCAAACAAGGCAAATTGCCATTTTGGTGTAGGGGGCTTCTATCAGGCGCAACAACTACTGGCGTACTATGTAGGGATTTGGGCAGCAAGCTGTCGGTTCACGTTACACTTGAACTTCTGCACGTCAGTACTGTTGGGGAAGCAGGGACCTGGAATGGAATTCCAGCGTCTAGCGGTTCTGGGGAAGAAACTATTGGAGTAAAAATATCTTTTACATCTAGGAATCTCTACAGTATGGGGGTGGGATTTAGCAGCCTGTCGGGTTTGTCGAGGGTGCTCACGTCGTGGGGGCACAAGTGATTGCAGTTCGTCAGAGCATTCATCACTAAAATACTTATAGAAAAGGCAGAGGGATGCAACATTTCGTCGATGGGGCAGAGGCTGAAGCTTAGATGCCAGTTCATCGGCTATCATGTTTGCGACTCTCTTTTGAACCTTGTCAAGGAGCGAGAGACTAGTAGCAGATGCACCAGCCCAAATGTGACAGCAATACTCCATACATGGGCGAATGGTGACCTTATAGTGGTACAGAATACTTTCGGGTGTTGGTAGTTGTCTAGCACGGTAGAGAGGGCCCACCTTTCTTGCAGCGGCCCTGGCAACGGTTTCAATGTAATTGTTCCAACTCATGTTTCCTGTGAACGTTAGGCCAAGGAGTTTGAAAGATGTACTCTCAGATAAAGAGTCGTTGGCCATTGCTATAGGCGGTAGAGATATAATCGGATCCATCCACAAAATCTGAAAAAAAAAATCACGAGTTAAAAAAAATATTGTATTTATATTTATACACGCGAAAGCTAAATGCCCATTGCCTTCTTTTCTGCAATATCGGCACGTTAAGCAACGCTGAGCCTGGTTAATACCAGATGAGTGAACATATGGGAATTCTAGAGGCTTTATGTGCTCTCTGCTTCTCTCGGCATTTGTTTCCAGTCGCCCTGAACATACACTTCACTTGCCACTGGTATTTAAGAAGGTCGACTCAGAAGAGGGGTGGTTAGAAATTGCGCACTTCCAGCCACAAAAATGTCACGCGCTGGCACCCCTTCGTGAGTATCCATAGCCTGTCAACGACTGAAGGAGCTCTATATCATTAAAAAAACATCGAGGTTATGACCCTAATCTTTCCCATAACTTGGACCTTGAATTTGTATATACAAAAATTAGATCACAGTTGGATTATGCTGACTATTTGTACGTTTTATTGACGGTTGATGAAGCGATGTGGTAGTTTGTCTGTATGCAAACATGGAAAACAAACGCTACATCTACGCTTAAAATATAAGGTTGCTTTTTTATGAAAGTTAAATATTGTCAGAAAAAATATTCACTAAAATTAAATTCAAGATTTAATGGGTTTAAAAAGCAGCATTTGTTCTTAATCCAGTTTTTCTTAGCTGGATTATCTTGAGAAAGATTCGTTTATGAATCGAAAATAAGAGTTTGCCGTTTCTGAATTTTGGAGATGAGGATTCTTTATTTGTATCATGTTGATGCATTGGACAACTGTTCTTATCGTGAGTGCGATATTGACAACGTTTTGGTTAATATAACATCCGACCTTCAGTAGTTGTAACCCGGGAATTTGGATAGAATTTCGAACGGAACCCTATATTTACTTTACAGGGGTAGCGTACTCTTGTTCCGTCAGCAATGGCTTGATAGAGGTCCTAAGTAATTCGCAAATGTATATTTCGATCGCCCCCACTGAGGATTGAACATTTTACTTTCAGGAAAATTTCACTTTTAGAACTGATTTTCTCAGTACTCTAACCACTGCGCCACAGATCCACATTCCCGAGTTCCGAGTTTGACAATATGCACCTGAAGATGGTTGGAGGTTACATCGACCGAAACCTTTTTAAAATCACACTCAAGATGAAAACAGGAGTCCGATAAATACAAATAATCTATATTATTAATAATGTTTATTTATTTATGTGTAGGTATACATACCAATAAAACATTCGAACGAATTCACCGAATTGAATGTTTTCCCCCTCTGAAAGATGTGGGTTCATAGATTGAACTTATCCATACATGGTCAGTAACGAACAACTCCGAGTCAGACAAAAAGCCTGACATAAGGGTTTGAGGGCCGTTTCGTTTTTGTTGAAAAAGTTACCTGACCATGTCAACGGAATTTAGCACTGTCTGTATACAGCCGTGGTAACATCCAAGGATGGAATACTGCTAACATATCTGGGCAGGAGCTGCTAAAACAGCCTATTCTGCATTGACATAGTACAAAATAGACTTCGTGGCTTAGTGGGGGATGCCCTTTTCCCTACCCTGCAACCTCTCTCCCACAAAAGAAAAGTTGCTAGCCTATCCTTGTTTTATCTTTATTTCCATGGCAGGTGCTCGTCTGAACTCCAATCTCTGGGCCCTCCCCGCCAATCTTTCACGAATAACACCCGTCTAGCTGAACCCACTGTGAAAAATGTCCCCCACTCTTAATATGTGCCTAAATAAAAACGTGGATTCCATGAACAAATTTTCTTTCTTAGAACTGCACGCATGTGAAACTCTGTTCCGTCTGCCTGCTTCCCACCGGACTACAACTTGGATGTCTTCAAGTACAACGTTAACAAATTTCTAATGAACCGCCTCCTTAAGTAAACACTTCATCAACTCTCCACACTAACGTAATGTATTTGCAATAACCATTACCCCTGAGTGGCTTCCGGGCCTTGATAAGTGGTGACCACTGTGTAAAAAAAAACATCTTTCGGCATACGGCAGGACTTGTGGCGCAATGGATAACGCGTCTGACTACGGATCAGAAGATTCCAGGTTCGAATCCTTGCAAGTTCGTAATAATTTTACCTATCATTTTATCCAACGTTTACTCATTACCCTTACCCTTGGTTAGGGTATTTTTGTTTTTTCAGTGATTTTGTTTTATGTGTATAGGAATTTCCCATAATCCGACTCAAAGCGTAAGCGTTGATTGAAAGACGATGTTGAGTGTACTTGATGTTGAGTTTACTTTATTGTGTGCTTTACACGACGTTGTGTGTGCTAGCTCGGCGCAGCCGCTAGCACGAAATACATTATTTTTTTAGTAATTGTGCAATTGGTTGTTATTTTTAAACCGCCAAATATCGAATTTATAATCCAATACCAAGAGTGCTTATGGATTAAGAGTAGGTTATCGTTTAAAAATAGTGAAAGAAATAAAAGAAGCAACAGCGAGATTGTTGAAATTTTTATTATTATATAAATTCCTTATCTCGAATATTGCGTCTTCTTATCTAATTATCTTATAAAAATATGTATTTGGTATTTATACTCACTTTATATGTACAGAATCATTTAATTTGGAAACTTGCACTTTTTTAGAATCTCAATCTCTACTATTATATCAGAAAAAAAAATGCGTATTGTGTATGAGTTTCTTATTATAATTCCGAAACGGCTGAACCAAGTTTTTGAAAATTTCACACATATCTAAGTTATATGTTTGGCAGTGCTTTTAGATAGGTCATGTACACTAAACGATAAGTATCAAAAATTAAAAAGAAACATCTGATCCTTATATATATAAAAACGGATTTTACAGATAATATTTAAAGTTACACAGGTCAATCTTGATATCAAATCGCAGCAAATCATTTCTTCTAAAAAACACAGAATTATAGCCATCTGAAGATGTAGTTAAGTGGTAGAACATTCGAATACGTATCACATGAACCTCTTTATTAAAAAAAGAGGAACCATTTTAAACTGCCGCACATCATTTCTTCGCCTACATGTTTAAAAATTAATCATTACGTAATTAATCAGTTACTTTTCCAGATAATTCATCGTCACACTCAAATATCAGCTGGCGTGGTATAGTAAACAGATGTAAACGGAATTTTATGAACGAAATTATTTTTTTTATTATTCATTATTTATTTTTTTATTCATTATTTATTTTTTATTCATTATATATTTTTTAATTATTGCTTTATTTTTCATTTATTATTTATTTTTTATTAACTATTTATTTTTATTTATTATTTATTTTTATTCATTACTTTTTTATTCGTTATTTTTGTTTTATTAATTATTTATTTTTTTATTATTTATTTTTATTCTTTATTTTTTTATTATTTATTTTTTATTCATTATTTATTTTTTATATTCATTATTTATTTATTTTTATCAATTTTTTTTCATTATCTTTTTTATTCATTATATATTTTTATTCATCATTTATTTTTTATTTATTTTTTATTATTAATATTTTTATTCATTTTTTTATTCATTATTTATTTTTCTATTATTTTTTATTACATATATTTTTATCTAATATTTTTTCATTATTTTTTATTCATTATTTATTTTTTATTCATTATTTATTTTTATATTCATTATTTATTTTATTTTAATCATTATTTATTTTTATTCATTATTTATTTATTTTTATTCATTATTTATTTAATTTTTTTTCTTTTTATTATTTTTTATTATTTATTTTTTTATTCAATTTTTATTTTTTTATTCATTACTTATTATTTTATTCGTATTTTTTATTCATAATTTGTTATTCATTAGTTATGTTTTTATAAATCATTTATTATTATGCATTATTTATATTTATTCATTATTTATGTTTTATTAATAATTTTTAGATTCATTATTTATTTTTTATTCATTATTTATAATTTTATTAATTATTTTCATTCATTACTTATTTTTTTAGCATTATTTATTTTTTATTAATTATTTGTTTTTTATTCATGATATTTTATTCATTATTTATGTCTTTTAAATTCATTATTTATTTTTTATTAATTTTTATTTTTTATTCATTATTTTTTATTAGTTGTTTTTTTTTGTTGATTTTTTTAATTTTTGTTTATTTATTTATTTTATTCATTTTTTTGAATGTTTATTTGTTTGTAAATTATTTTTATTCATTATAGATTTTTTATTTATTATATTTTATTGATTATTTATTCATTAATTTTTATTAATTATTTATTTACTTTTTAACCTTTACTTATTTGTTCATTATTTATTTATTTATTTTTATTCATTATTTATTTTTTGTTCATTATTTATTTATTTTTTATTCATTATTTTTATTTCTTATTCTTTCTTTCTTTATTTTTTATGCATTATTAATTCATGTTTTATTCATTAGTCATTTATTTTGTTTTACTCATTATGTATTTTTATTCATTATTTAATATTCTTTATTTCTCCATTATTTATTTATTTCTTTATTCATTATGTAATTATTTTTTACTCATTGTTAATTTATTTATTTTTATTCATTAGTCAATTTTTATTTTTGTTCATTATTTATTTTTCATACATTATTTTTTTATTAATGATTTTTTTTTTCATTATTTTTTTATTCATTATTAATGTTTTTAATTCATTTTTTTATTTTTTTATGGATTTGTTTTATTATTTAATTTTATCTATTTTTTTTATTCATTATTTATTTGTTTATCCATTATCTATTTTTTGTATTCAGTATTGTTTTTATTCATTATTTTTTTTGTAATTATTTATTTTTATGTTTTATTGTTTTTATTATTGTTTGATTATTTTTTATTAATTATTTAATAATTAATTAATTAATTATTTTTTATTCATTATTTTTAACCATTATTTATTCTGTAATTCATTATTTATTTTGAGTATTTATTATAAATTTTTTATTCATTATTTATTTTTTTATTCATTATTTTTTTATTATTTTTAATTCATTATTTTTTTCATTACTTTATTATTCGTTATTTACTTATTTTCATTCATTATTTATTTTTATTCAATGTTTAATTTTTATTAATTTTTTTTCATTATTTTTTTTCTTCATTATTAATTTAATTTTTATTCATTATTTTAGCTTTTTTATCCATTATTTATTTACTTTTTCATTATTTTTTTAGTCATTAGTTTTTTATTCATTATTTATTTATTCATGTTTAATCATTATTTATTGTTTATCATGTTTTTTTTCATTATTTATTTATTCATTTTCATTCATTATTTAGTTATGTTGTTATTTGAAGTGATTTTGAAGAATTTTTTTTTAATAGAATATAAATTTACTTTTCTCAAGTCGGTTTCTATGTAACCCATGGTTGGGACCGTAACAGGCACTAGCCCTCCGGGTCAGAGTGAACCTAGGAGCAATGAAAATTAAAGGGTGGCTCCACACTCCACAAATCTCGTAAGCTGGGGGCCTCGCCATCGGATATAGTTTAAGTTCATATCCAGGACCGACTACTAGTTGTAACCGGGTTCAAGTCTACCTTTTTTAATTATAGTGTTATTTAACATTACATAACTTGCTAAAACGTGCATAGACATGACATATCCTTTCCCATTTCTGAATCCTAAATAATAACGGCTTTCTAGCATATTCCGGTCTTTCTGATTGGCTGAGACATGCCCTTCTCATATTCCAGAATAAAACTAATTAATAAATAAACGGAAATTTCTAAAAGTTTTTTTTTTAAATGCGGTCGCTGCTCCCGTGAGACATAAACGCTAAAAAAAAGAAGAAATTCAAACATATTAACTGCTCATAAACAGAAAATTTAATATTGATAACCTTATTTTCTAGAACAGACGTGCACAAGTAAAAAAAAAAAAAAAAAAAAAAAAAATCAAATACCTTGCGTCCTCCCTGTCTTTGCTTGAGAACGATCGGAACACACTTAAAAAATATAAACACAACAATGGTTTGGGAATGTAAACATGTACAAAATATCGACACGACATTATCGCTCAAATTCAAACCTTCCCTAAATAAAAACTTGTTTCTTTTGCTTTTGTTTGATGATTTTATTCCAGTTTACAATGATATTTTTTACACCTTCTATGTTAACATGAATTTCCTTGCACACTTATTTGTTATATGTTCTTATGTTTTCATTAATGTTTACTATTGTCGAGTATTTTATTTAATTTTCTTTTCCGGATTGATTCTGGTTCTGTCGGTGGGACATTAGAATACGCCGAATGCCCCCCTGCAGAGGGTAAAAATCCCTCAATGGGGGTCCTGGATATGACCTTAAACTATATCCAGTGGTGAGGCCCCAGCTTGTGGGCTTTGAGGAGTGTGGAGCCACCCTTTAATTACCATTCCTCCCAGGTCCACTCTGACCCGGAGTGGTGGTGCCAGTTAGGGTCCCAACTATGGGTTAAATAGAAACCGACGTGAAAACAACAAATATATTCTATTAAAAATTTTTTCTTTAAAATATGTTGATTCGGCATTAAATATCCTGAAAAGTGTTGATATGCCGTAAAACAAAAACAACCAACCAACCAACCAACCAACCAACCAACCGGATTGATTCTTAAATTGTGCACACGTTAACCTTTTTTTTGTGTGGTAGTGTAAATGCATACATAATGTCCACCTCCACAATTTTCTTTAAAATTATAACTTTTGTAAGTTTCCAAATATGGAGATAAAGAAAATCTCATTACAATTTTTGCGGAGACAAATACTTATACAGATATAAATACCGGTATTATGCACTGTAATTCACTGGCAGATTTATACGCACGCTCTATAAACAAATGTACTTCTTTCCTACCGACACAGCTAATACCCAATGTTTGCTTAGCATTTGTGGGTAAGTAGGCTGATAGCGATTATCACGGTAAGATTTGGGGGAATTACTTTTCAACTTGACCAAACGAACAGGGTTTACTACTCCGAAAACCGTTGTTTACATGTACCTGTTAGGGGCGTCTATTTCGAACATCGTTTTTAAGATGGGGAGGTTTGTGGTGTCAATTTCGAAAGCTTTTCTTTACATGGGGGGATGTCTATTCAAAACGCCGTTCTTCTTAACATGACAATACTCAAAGGAGTAAAGTGAAGAAAGTCGCGATTGTTTGATTTACGCGTTAAAAAAGATGACATAAAACTGGAAATTAATTAAATACTATTGATGGCACAGTTGGAAGAAGAAAAATGGACCAACAGACAGAAACAGGGACTAATTTCGATCACTTTAAACAGTTTACATACAGTGAGAATCCCTACCTTTTAAAAATTTGTTTTTAATCTAAATCATTATTGTAATGGATCATTTTCCGTAATTTTAATAATACATACTGATTAACATATTCCCTTAATTGCTTTTTTAGATTCAAACATTACCTGCAGATTATCGCCCGAAACTAGCACTAAAATAAAAGATAGATTACACTACTTAGGCTACGGCCGCCATGTGCGCAATTTTTCAGGGATGTCAATGGCCACTAAACACAACCGTACTTGACTTTTTTTCAAAAAGAGAGGAAGGCTTCACCCATACAACGTCAGTTGACGGGTCCTGCTAGTATATATATATATATATATATATATATATATATATATATATATATATGTATGTATATATATATATATATATAGAGAGAGAGAGAGACAGACAGACAGCCGTCCACATACAATACGGTTTCGCTCATCAGCGCGGCTAGACTGGCAACTATCTCAAGCCAGGATCGAAACCCGATCGCTCGTACGACAGTCAAGGCTTCGAACGATTACGCTAAACGGCATCTGCTGTGCTGGTAGTGAATTAACGGTGTTTTTGACATCATCGGAATACGTAAGCTCGATTTTTTTTTTACACAAAGAGCATCGCTTAATATACTAATGGTGTATCGTGTATCACTTCCCAATATGCTTAACTCAAGATAAAGGGCATTATAGCCATCCACATACAGTAAATATAAACTATTTTTATTTCCATGTTTTGAAGAAACTACTCAATATCTGAAAAAAATATTATTACTACTATGTAATGCGAATCCTCTTTTAAAAAACATTGCCACAGTCTAAAACGATATTTTTTATCATAAAAAAACTGATATTTAGGTGAACTTTAACATAGAAAAAGCTAACACTACTAGAAATAGATCTCTGATTGCATTGATTATAAACCTTTAAAAATACATTGATGACTTTTCTTATCGTGTAGTTTTCCATGAATGACGGTATTTATTTGACTCTAGGTGTTATTTTCTGAATGTTCATTTTAAAAGTCATTTGTTTTTCAAACATATCATTATGTTTCACCATCGCCAGCAACTTTTTTCGGTTAAATTAACGATATGATTTCCGGTTTATTTATTTCTGTGTAGTTGTCTCCCCGGGAGACAAGATGTAGACAAAATGTCGGTTGTTCCATGTAAGAAATAACAATCTCCTTGCATAGCTAATATTTTATTTAAGGATTTGAAAAAAGTTTAATTAAAAAAAAAATGATTAATTTCTATTTCAGTCATCGCCATTGCAAAAGTAAATTGTGTTCTTTCAGTAGGAACAAATATCTGTTTATTTTTGAAAATTGCCCAATTAAAATAGATGCATCTGGCGAATACTTTTCTTTCAGTCCATCAACCAGTCTTTCAGATTTGCCCTCAGATAGATGGATAGAGAAAATAAAAGATATATATATATATATATATATATATATATATATATATATATATATATATATATATATATGTGTGTGTGTGTGTGTTTTTTGTGTGTGTGTGTATATATATATATATATATATATAAAGAGAGAGAAAGAGAGAGAGATAGAGAGATATATAGAGAGAGAGAAAGAGAGACAGAAAGAGATGATTATTACCGGAACGCGATTTTTCCAACGTCATAGTGATGATCTAATGCGTAAGGAGTACCGCCGCGCTTGCTGTCGAAACCAATATAATGCGACCCCAGAAACCAAAAAAAGTAACAGTGAACCCCAACACATATTTTGAACACATACTATTCACCCATGTATGTAGTCCTGTTGTCACATCTTGGCTGGTGTATCTACTACTAGTCTCTCTCTCTCACCCGGACAGGGTTCAAAAGAGAGCCCCCCAATCTGATAAGTCCTAAACTGCCATAAAAGTTTTAACCTTAGTCCCATCAACGAAATGTTGTATCCCTCTGCCTTTTCTACAAGGATTTTAATGGTGAACGCTCCGACTAACTACAAGGTACATTCCATATAGACGTTAATACCCCCTGACAAAACTGACAAACAGCAAAATCCCACCCCATTCACAGTATAGATCCCTAGATGTAAGAAAGCCTTCTGCTCTAATAGTTTATGCCCCAGAACTATTAGAGTTGGAAATCCCTTTCGGGTTCCGGTTTTCCCAACTGTACTGACATGCAGTAGTTCAAGTGCAATGTCCCCGAGAGTAGCCCCCTACATTAAAATGGCACTGTGCCTTGTTTGGAGTAAAAATGACAAACAAATCTTCATTAGATGCGCCTATGCAATTCTAGAAAATACACTTCTTGTCTGTTGCAGAGCACTGTTTTATAATTAATATTTTATGATATATCTTCCAGTGCTACTCGCGCAAATCTAATGGACGCAAATGACAGATATTACTACGTGTTTTGTTTTCCTCATAATCAGCCAGCATTTCAAATTAGCGAGGCAAAATAATGCTGAAGAAATTTTGGAATTGTTATTTTCTCATAAAACAAATAAACATTCGCTCGTAACAAAATGTCATTCAATCAGAAAAGTTAATTTGGAAAAGTTTATCACTACAAAGTTTCTTAACTCAATAACAGTGATATTTTTTTCTATTTCTACTGACTAAAATCTATGTAACATATTTAATATTTTCCTATATATATATATATATATATATATATATATATATATATATATATATACATATATATATATATATATATATATATATATAAAATATAAAGCTGAACGTCTGTGTGTGTGTCTGGTCACGACTAGGCAACCTCCGTGGCCTTCGGGCCAAGATCAAATCTGTCCGGTAGATACTGCAAGCAAAGACCCTATGTGGGAGCGACCCCACATATAAGACCTTGGTTAATGTAGGGGAAACCCTTCATACCAATTGTCACTATCAAGCTCCCCTACTCCCCGGGGAGTTTGTCCTCATTTCCCCTTCACTCCTCACTTTAAAAATTGGCCTTGTACCTAATTTGCTCGGTGGGAGAGCAAATAAATAGCTGGTCACGAAATGCTCCTATATGGTTGACTATTATAGAAAACGGATCACATATAATGATAGAAGATGTATCGAGATACAGGAATGGGTATGTTTGATCTGGCATAATGATGCTTCATTGAAATTGTGGGGTCTGCGTACGCGCCTGGTCCACAAAGTATGGAATTAAAAAAACATTAAAATTAAAAAGAAAGTTTACAAGTGTTTTTGATATAAATGTACATAAAAATACTTTGATAAGTAGGTTTTAACTTAAATAGGGATAGTATCTTAAAATTATGGGGTCTGCGTTCGCGCCTGGCCTCCATAGAATGGGAAAATGTCACACGGTTTGGCAAGGCTTTCTAATATAGATCCACAGAATATTGTAATAAATGTTTCAGTCTGAGCAGGTATGGTATAATAAATTACGGGGGTTATCTATTTTATTTTCACATTCATGTTATTTTGCTTTGGTTTTGATACCCCCAAATTTGAATCTCTTAACAATCCTTCATTTTCATAACCTATCATACTTTTATAAATTAGAGTCAATTTTCTGTCGGCTGTTTTTCAAGCCAGTCAACGACGGGTACTTTTATGTGTGTGTGTGGGGGATGTGTATGTGTTTATGTGTGTATATATATACATCCCGAAGTATATATATATATATATATATATATATATATATATATATATATGTATATATATATAAATATATATATATATATATTCCCAAATCTATCTATCTTTCTATCTAGCTATCTGTCTATCTCTCTCTGTATATATATATATATATATATATATATATATATATATATATATATATTTATATTTATATATATATATTTATATAACTACTTTATTTACTCACATAAACTTAATATACAAAAGTATAAATTTATGCGTAAATTTGAATTATTTACTTCAACAGTGTTCAATACGTAGGTAGAGCTAGTTAGTAATTTATAAAATATATATGGCGATTAAGCTACACTGAATATTGCGCGTTTCATCTACTCTAGGTCTCTTCAGGCTTATGCGCATAAGCCTGAAAAATCCTAGAGTGGATTAAACGCGAAATATTCAGTGTAGCTTAATCGCCATATATATTTTATAAATTACTATATATATATATATATATATATATATATATATATATATATATATATGTATATATATATATGCACATACATATGTATATATACATACATATATATACACATACATATATATATATATATATATATATATATATATATATATATATATATATATATATATATACCCAAAATCTCAGGTCTTGAATAAGGGGAGACTTAAACTGCTATGGTTTCAGATCTTCCGAACTAAGGGAAAGAGGAACGTTAGTCCAAATATTTCTAATACTTTATATATCTCCTCTTTTGTTGAAAATAAAGTACGATTATGAATATCTCTAGTATCGTATAAGATTTATAGACTTGGAAAATGACATACTTACAAAGAAGGAAAATATTACATGAGAAATATTTAGAATTACGTCTCCACTTGCTGTTATTTCAGATCATTTGAAATCATAGCATCAAATTTTTTCCCCGCAAATATTAGTTTTATTTTTAAATTCATATGCAAAACTAGGAAAACAAATCACTATGATTGAAGTATTGGTAAAGCTGCAGTATCTATTCACCCACGCAAATGCCTTTAAAATTACCACTATTAGAGGTTTCCGAGTGTTCTGAAAACGATAATAACTGTAAAAATCCCAGTAAACAATTAGTTAAAAAGATATGAAAAAAAAAACATAAAGCAAGGGATCACTTTTCTATATTACTTTAACGTAAACTGAACATTTACCTTTTAGCCAAATGGGTTCTTATTTTATGTTAAATCTATATAGAAAAGTGATGCTTCATTCTTGAAACAGTCATCTGCAACCTTTAGGGCAAATGTCATATAACTCAGCCTACAATTCAAGTATGTAGATTTCTAACGAGCCTTTGTAGTTTTAATTCTTATTAATAGTTGCCGAGATCTCAAACCTTTAAACTGCCGCCCCCAATACTATCATATCATAAAAAATTTATAATAATTGGTTAAAAAAATGAATATTTCAATACTAATAAATTATGTCCAAATTAGAATACATTTAATATATATATATATATATATATATATATATATATATATATATATATATATATATATATATATATATATATATATGTACATATTCCGTAAACGTGTGTGAGAACTGCCGACTGTCAACATGACGGTCCTAGGTTATATTTTTGGCTAGGAAATGGTGCTAGTCTAGCAGCATTGATGAGTTGTGATACAAGGAAACAGGACTATATGTCGATGACTACAAATATATTTTAAGCCCCCCCTTTGGGTAGAGCACTGTCGTAAATAATCTCAACCGCTACCTAATTGGCTGAAAAGTTCGAAGCTCGCTGTTTGTCTGTTTACAAACACCCGTTTTCAGCACTGTATGCGTGGTGGACGGATGTTCGTTTAAATAGACATTCGGACAGGTTGTTTGCGGGCGTCGCTTCCGTGGTCGAGTGGGAGAGCTGCTAACTGTCAACACAACGGTTCTATGTTCCATACTTGGCTTGAAAGTGGTGGTAGTCTAGCGGCACTGATGAGTTGTGATATAGGGAAGCAGGACAATATGTCGATGACTACAAATATATTTTAAGCTCCCCCCTTTGGGTAGAGCACTGTCGTAAATAATCTCACCCGCTACTAAATTGACTGAAAAATTCGAAGCTCGCTCTTTGTTTACAAACAGGCGTTTTGAGCACTGCACCAGTGGTGGCCTGATGTTTGTTTAAATAGACATTCGGACAGGTTATTTGCGGGCATCGCTGCCGTGGTCGAGTGGGAGAACTGCCGACTGTCAACACGACGGTTCTAGGTTCCATCCTTTGCTTGGGAGTGGTGCTAGTCTAGTGGCATTGATGAATGGTGATACATTGAAATAGGACTGTATGTCGATGACTACAAATATATATATATATATATATATATATATATATATATATATATATCAGAATAGTGATATACAATAAATCTACAGGTGTACAAATCCAGTGATCTTCGGTCTTAAAAATATTATTGGATGTAATAATTTATATAAGACTATCTCAGCTAAATAATATTGCTCAATATACTAGATAGAGCAAATAAATAATAATTTAGGATATTAAAATCTGTGATTTTTACTATATTTTATTCTTTGTCTTACTTGAAATTTAACTTTTTCAACTCACAAATTTTAAATTCCTAAATTATGCTATAGTTAGTATTTGTCTTCATATTAGCTGTATCACATGAAAAGGTATCTAGTTACTGGGAGCTAGCTGACCGAAAGGTGCTTATGACTGTGAAGCAACATTTCATTTCATTACGGCTTATATTTCATTATGGCTTATAAAAAAACAAATACAGAGTATATATATATATATATATATATATACATATATATATATACATATATATATGTATGTATGTATATAGAAGAAATAAAATAAAGAGTATATATATATGTATATATATACAAGAAATAAAATAGAGTATATATATATAAAAGAAATAAAATAAAGTTTATATATATATATATATATATTTATATATATAATTGCAACGTCTTGTCAGACGAGTGCAACTCCTTCAGACACTTAAAGTCCATGAGCCCAAAATTACATCGCCACAGGACCATTTTTATAGACAACCCCCTGAGGGAGTATCTATACACAGTTGATGTTACAGAGTCTTAGCATTGTTCGGCAGCTAAGTCTCTCTATCGGTTCAAAATTTTGAGATCCAGCAACAAGCAAGAGCAAGTCAGTCAGCAACAAGTTAAACTGCAAACTAGCTTAACGCGGGCACTGTTCTCCCGGTTTGTGGTGTTTTACATCAGAGAGTTGCTTCTCCTAGAACGGTTGCCTTGACCATGGCCTACTGGGGCCCTCTCCACCCCAACATACACATACATACACACAAGAAAAAACACACACAGATACACATACACACATACATACCCACACACACACCCACATATATATATATGTATATATATATATATATAAAATATATTTTAGTCATCGACATACAGACCTGTTTCGTTGTTTCACAACTCATCAGTGCCGCTAGACTAACACCTCTCCCAAGCCGAGGATCGAACCTAGAACCGTCGTGATGACAGTCGGCAGTCCTACCCCTTGACTACGGAATCGGTGGCCGAAATTAACCTGTCCGAACGATTATTTAAATAAACATCCGTCCGCTATTCGTAGCTGTATATATATATATATATATATATATATATATATATATACATATATATATATATATATATATATATATATATATATATATATATATATATATACAAGTGACTTTGATTTTCTATGTGACAAATAATTTCTACGAGATTACTGCGTAAATCGTAGGTCTACATTCTTCGAACTCGATGCATGGGAGACTTTTACATATGGAACAAATTCGGTTTGGATTTTAACTGGTGTAGTATTACGATGGGCGTGAAATAAGTAATGCCCGTAACCCACTTCTCATAGCAGTAGAGCAACGAAACTTGGCACAGTTATTATTCTTTCTCGACATAGAAACCACCCACGCTTATGCATTTTTTCCATCGGTATATGCAGCCCTGGAGACCGTTTTTGTAGAACACCTCGGATGGGTCCTCAAAATCAACTTCATGACTGGGAAGAGGTGAAAGTCAGTAGGGGGGTTGGGGGAGGATTTCATAACCACACGCACGTGCTTCTGATCTGGCGACAGGCGAGTTGTGGACCAGAGCGTTGTCCTACAGGAGGAGGCTATCTTTGCTGATCTTCCCCCGCCTCTTGATGTTTATAGCTTCCCTTAATTTCCTTAAAAAGTTAAGCATAATAGGTTCCTGTAATTGTGGTACCCTTTGCCAAGAAATCTGTCATCACTTCTCCGCCCTGGTCCCAGAAGACTGTTAGTATGACCTTGCCAGTGGAGGGCTGCACTCTCTCCTTCTTTCGAGGTGGTGAGCCCAAGTGCTTCAACTGCATTGACTGGGCTTTGGTCTCTGGATCATAGTGATGGACCAGGATTTCATCCTATGTAATCAGTCTTTTGAAAAACTTTGACACATCTTTTTGGCACATCTCCAAATTCATCCTCGAGCACTCGGCACGTTTTCGCTTCTGGAATGGTGTGAGCAACCTGGAAATCGACCTGGCATGTGCAAATTGTCATGAATGATAGTGTCAACAGACGCTGTACTAATCTTGACCTCTTGTGCTATTTGGCGAATAGTAATGCGCCGATCTTCCAAAATGGCAGGCTCAAATTGACTGACAGATGCCTCATCAATGGCAGAATTGGGGCGACCAGATCTGGAAACTCTTTCCGAAGACTTCCGGCCATGTTTGAATTAACGATGCGAGCGTTTTACAAGGTCATCTGATGGGGCATTATCACAATAAGTTTCTTTCATTTCATCAAAAGTCTCCTGTAGTGTTCGTCCTTTCAAATACAAAAACCGAATCACTGCTCGACATTCAACAGGCTCTATTTCACACCTGACTCAGTTCAGACACCTGTCAAATAGACACCACTATTAGTTCAGACCTGTAATTTACCACATAAATCATTGCACATGCCAAATTTCCGCTAGATCAGACAACTGGAAGTGGATCAGGCGCATTACTTATTGAACGCCCCTCGTATATAAGAAAAACTATATAATCCAGATCGAACAACAGTACATGTTATCTTGAGGAAATTATTCAGTACGAAGGTTTAAACAACTAGAACTATTACAGACGAAAATATGTGAGTAAGGCATTTAGCTGAGAAGTATTTTTATTAGATAAACAATATACGGGACATTGTTATGTAATAGGTCGAGCAAAAGTAAGTGTCAATCTTCCTATTAAGTTATCTATTTCTGTATCTATCTATCTTGGTTTATCTTTCTGTCTAACTGGAGAGATGGGCGTGAGATGAATATGAGGAATATAAGATCTGTTAAAATATGGTAAATCATAGTGTAGACAAATTTTCCGGGAGTGCTGGTCAGCTGATCGGATTTACGTGCGAGTCACGTGATCAGGTTAGCTGGTGATCAGATGTTGGAATTTGGACATAAAGAAAAGCGGGCGGTTAAACAGGTCGTCGCCCCCTTCACTGGGGTGTTGGCTTACGCGTGTGAAACTAGAGACCTAGAAGCAATCACGCAAGCAAAGATGTTCACTTTTTATTCTTCTGCGATCAACACCTGGAAAGTGAATAAAAACTATATAAAATACAATCAGCGTTCGTGGAAGTGAATGAATATTTGTCCAGAAACTGTCATCTAGGCTTCAACCTCTGTCCCATCGACGAGATGTTGCATCCCTCTGCCTGTTCTACAAATACTTTAATGGTGAATGCTCTGACGAACTGCAAACACTTATACCTCCCCGACGTAACTACCCCCGACAAACTCGACAAGCTACTAAGTCTCATCCCTTTACAGTAGAGATCCCTAGGTGCAAGAAAGCCTTTTACTCCAATAGTTTCTTCCCCAGAACTGCGGGTCTTTGGAACTCCCTTCCGGGATTCTGCTTTCCCAACTGCAATGATATGCAGAAGTTCAAGTGTAGTGTTAACAAACATCTTTCTACTCTTCTCCCTTCATAATGACCCCACTAATTAATTCCCTGAATAAAAAAAAAACAAAAAAAAAACAGGTTCCAGCCTCCCCCAGCCCCAAGAACAAGATGAATTCCAGGTGGACAAGGTAAACGACGCATTAAGGTATGTCCAAAATACATGTATCACACACACACACACACACACACACACACACACACACACACACACACACATACACGCATGTGAACAATTAGATGTGAATATATCATAAATAGATAGCAACAATATAATTCTTGGGTTCACATAGTGAAGAAGCAACGACAGACATTTAGTGACACGTATATACACCAGGATGAACACTACGTCCCAAGTACGCATATCTATATTTAGAGGATTATACAACACAATTTGCACCAGATGATTTGGATTATTTGGTTAATTGGGTGGGGACGTCACGTGATAGAGGAACGGTTAAGATGTAGACGTGATATTTAGTTGGCAGACGTCGAGAGTCGAGTGGTTGGCTCTGTTCGTAAAAAGATACAAAGATGTTGTCTCTACGCCCGGGAGCAATATGCCGTGAGATTAGGAAAACAGCCGTCGCGAACTCCAGGATGGGAAATAAACGTTTGTCCACAAAAGAGATAGTGTTTTGATGTTTTCCAAGACGAGAGAAAAAATCGGGGCGTAGCAAAATGGTATAACCATAATAGAGAGAGTAGAGTAAACGTCCGAAGAATGGCGACGGTACTTGTTACCGTTTTTAGATGTAAAACTAAGAAATGTATATTTCATCCCTCTAATATTGCTGTCTGAGTTACGTTAATTGTTCCATTGTGAAACTGTTTGAGAATGTCTAAACATAGACGAACAACTTTATACATAAAGAAACACACGCACGCACAACAATCGCATTTCTAAACATGTAAGCGCATAAAAAAAGGAGACCCGTATATGCATGGAGGACCCCTGTTATACACCCCAGTATGTAATGGCAGTAGTATTAAATGCTTAGAATTCGAAATTGAAAAAAATTGAACTTGAATTAATTGTTATATTAAACAAGTGCGAATATACATTTATATCTTTTAAAACGTTATTTTGTATACAAAACTTCTTATTTTTTATATGGGCATCACCACTTATCAAGGCCCAGAGGCCACTCGAGGATAAGGGTTAAAGAGTGTACAGTAGTCAAATGGACAATATAGTGATCGTTATGAATAGAAATTTGGCAAATTTGTTAACTTAAGTGGAACGGCTGAGCAAGAACTTGTTTACATTGGACTTGAAGATATATTGTAGTCAGCTCGAAATCAGGAAAACGAAAGACAGTTCCACAGGTGTGCAGTTGCTGCAGTTCTAAGAAAGAAAATTTGTTCATAGAATTTACGTTTAGGTTTACACACAGGTAAAGACTGGGGGAAATTATTGATAGTGTTTTCAGCTAGACGGGTGTTTCTGGTGAAAGTTTGCCCAGGAGGAGATCATTGATTGAAGCACAGACGAGCACTTGTTATTAAAATAACGATAAAGCAGAGACAGGTTCGCAACATCTCTTCTTTTAGAAAGAGATTGTAGGAAAGAGAAAAGGGAATCCCCTGTAAGGCTACGAAGCCTACTTTGAACTATATCACGACAGGATAACTCCTTTCAGGCTAGTAAACAGATTACATCGTAACGAACACATCTGGAAAGTTCTACGTTTTGATTTCGATTCTAGCTGATGGCAGTTACATTATATTTATTACATCTGAAATTACCACTATGTATCCGATAAGATTCCAATGAACTATCGATATTTTCTCTCCAATAATAAATATAAAACTCTCGTCAATTAGAATTTTATATTTAAGCGTATTTTATGCCCGGGCAAAGTTAAGTAGTCACTAAAATATATTGGGTACGATATAATTATCGATGGACAAGTTGCTCTATAACAATAAATACGAAATCTGCATAAAGTAAAATATCATATTTAAGTGTATCTTACGACCGGGCAACGCTGGGCGACTTTCTAGTTTATATATATATTTATATATATATATATATATATATATATATATATATATACATATATATATATATATATATATATATATATATATATATATATATATGTTTATTTAGTAATGCCCACCAATACGTCTTATGGCTTTAGACTTACTTGTGAAATGCCGAGGCATGCAGAAAATATCTGGTGCTATTTGTTTTTTTTTTTCATTTTCGTTAGTTTACACATAAAATATAGAAAATCAAATATGTCTAGAAATGTCAGAAAGAGAGACGAAAAATGTAGTTGAAAAATAAAAGAACAAAAATACGGCGGGTTGTGTCTTTAGTAATCACGTTTCTGATTTTTATTTTTCAGATCAAGTTTTGTTATTATAATTTTGATTTTTTTTCAGAAAACTGCTCATATCTCGGGATTCGTTTGCACGACATTTTGTTAAAGTTAACTTCCGGTTAACGTCCGAGGTTCGGCAGAAAGATTCCCAAGTTCAACAAAAAGTTTCGCGGGTTCTACAAGATACATCTGAAAAAGTTCAACGATAACATCACTCGACATTTTAGTTCAAATAATTCGCAAGATATGAACAGTAGTCTGAAGAATTTAAATAATATGAATAATCTTTTAGAATTAGCTTTCTGAGCAGTTGACTTTTTTTTAGACATGCTCACTCCGAACAATGCATATTTCTACTTGAACGTAAGGGTAAACTATTTAGGAGAATGTTTAGGGTAGATAAGCGAGGTGTAATTTTACATTATTTTTAAACTTCTGTATGTCAGTAGAATCAGGGAAACAGGTAATTCATAAGTCTAGCAGCTCAAGGGAACAAATT
Source organism: Euprymna scolopes (assembly GCF_053919585.1). NCBI lineage: Eukaryota > Metazoa > Mollusca > Cephalopoda > Sepiida > Sepiolidae > Euprymna > Euprymna scolopes. The sequence goes on from NC_136508.1 coordinate 99,009,290, forward strand.
AAATAGAGTAGAACAATTTTTACATCTAGGGGCCACTTAACAGTGTTTAATAGATATTGGCAAGATCATCCCATGAAGCAGCAACTTTATGGACACCTGCCGGCCATATTGACTGCCATCAGCGGGCGACATCTATTATTTGCCGGTCGTTGCTAGAGGTACAAGCAAGTGATGGTGAGAACATATTGCTGTAGATTTAAGGCACGGATGTACGACCTCGATCCAGGTACATCCAGCAAATCGCACATGACGCCACCTGTGATCCTGAAGATCTGGGGAAACTGATAGAAAACTAATAAATATGTAGAGAACGAAAGAGAGAGCAAGAGAAAGAGAATGAGAGGGAGAGAGAGAGAGAGAGAAATAAACATTTGTCCGAGCAAGGAGCCCGAGCAGATATATAGATAGGGATCCTTGAACTGAGGAATTTTGCTGCTTAAGCGGTTTGTCGGTGCATATCCGTCGAGAGATTATAAGCGCAATTTTATCAGAGTGCATTCCATTAAAATACTTGTAAAAGAGGTACAGTGATGCAACATTACAGCGGCTGGATAGAGGTTGGACATACTTTACTTTGCTGGATATATTAGATTTGCGACTCCTTTTGGTGCTCTGTCCAAGAGGAAGTGACTAGTGGTAGATACTCCATTCCAAACATAGCAACAGATTTTAGAGACGTGGCACTATTTTTCTGTGTCACTGTTTTGTAACACACTCTGAAGCATGTCCGAGTGGTTATTTGCCCATCTGCGTAGAGATACAAAGAAACGCTTTCCTATAATTCCCTTTCCTAGAGCTCTCCCTCTTTCTGTTCAGGCCGTCATGAGGTGAGCACCATATTTTTGTCTCTCCGTAAACGAGGGGGTAGTACCCCTCCCTAAAAACTTGTAAGGTGAGTTAGCTTTGAAAAGCCTATTGTCCAGTTTTAAATTGTAAAATTATTTTTGTAATATATATCGTATGTAATGTAAAATAAACTCATATATATTACAATTGTGTCGCGTGTCGTCTTTCTTGTGTCTGCCATAAATGCCCTCATAAATGCCATCATTGAAACAACGAAACCGTCCGGAGGATGAAGAAAGAACATTCCAGTCAGAACGCAACCGAGGTGAAGAAATTATCTCAAGAGAAGGAGTCACACAGCACATCTAACATCTCAGGTATGCTTTTCGTCTCATAGACCCTAACGAAGGTCATCTTCGTATCTTCGGAAGACCACTTTAAGACATTCACTGTAACATGTTTAGCCGGTCACACCTCGGTGACCGTCTGATCGTGTTATAGAGATACATGATACTCTCAGATTCAGTTAATCTTCTAGAATAGTAGATGGAACACACCTTTTTCGTTGCAGTCTTAGCAATGACGTCAGTATACTTGTTCCAATTAATATTACTGTTAGCTAATTAACATAGTTAAAAGTTAATTAGTTATTATCGATCCATCTGTCTATCAATCTATATATCTATCTATTCAGTTATATTCTTAAAATAGTCTATATTGAGAGTTATTTCTTGTTTATAGAATAAGGTGTAGCAATGGGTTTTAGCTGAAGATGTTTATGTACATTAGCTAGGTTAAATATACACAAAATAACCATTGACCGGCGTACGTGACCAGTAGAAAACTTTATGGCATCTGAGTATCTACGATATAGGGGTGGGGCATTGCTTCTGTCGGAGTTTGGCGAGGGTATTCACGTTGAAGGAGTACAAGAGCTAGTAATTCCTCAGAGCATATAATCACTAAAATCATTGTAAACAGGCAGAGGTCTGAAAAATGTCGTCGATGGAAAGAGGCTGAAGCCGAGCCGAAAGTTAGAGCCCTGTTATGTTGGCGACTCTCTTTTTGACACTTTCCAGGAGTAAAAGACTAGTAGCAGACGCACCAGCCAAGATTTTACAAAAATACTCTATATATAAACGAACGGTGGTCATATAGAAGTACGGGATAATTTTAGGCGTAAGTAACTTTTTTGCATTCTCTTTTATATTTAGTTAATGTGCTTCTAATCGCCTGAGGTGCCACTATATGCGTTGTTTATGTATCAGAGACTCTTCCTCTGTAACGTTGATATTTTAACAATGCTTTGTGAACCCTGTATCACATTACTTACTGTTGGAGAAAAATAAATAACATTAACATAAATGAAATATAGAGATCTATTTCCACTTTATAATTTTGTTTCTTATCTATAGTTTTAAACAATGCCTTCGTTAAATATTCCATTTCTTTTCATTTGGTGTAGCTCACTTTCAGTAATTCATTAAAAGCTATTTCGGTGTACATTTTGTAGATGTGCTGTAAATATTGTATATTCGTGTGTTTTTTGTTGTTGCTTTTTTACCTTGGTGCCCCAATATTCTGTGTTTATTCATGTATTTCCAATGTCCTTATTTGATTATATCTATTTTAGGGACATTCATGAAGAACTACGCGTATAACTCATAAAAACGATTCTCACGAAGAGGCTGATGAGATTTTCTATTCATCATTTTCTCCATCCAAAATTATATTCTGGTGTTTTTTTTAACGGTTTAACGTCATATAGACCAAAGTTTTCGTGCTTCTATGCTGTTGTCTTTATGGTTGCCTGCGTTCTTTCTGATCTGGACGAGTATAGATTTAATTCCCAGTGTTGTACACAAAACTGTGCTGTGAACTTTATTCTATTGTTTCAAAATTATGTAATTACTGCTTATCAAATTGTTGTCTCCTTTATTATTGGAAGAAGCCGACATTTGACTTGATGTCTAGTTGTTACCATGAGCTCACAAGTTGCTCACTGTTTATCCTCTTGCCTATTATCTTGGTCTTTCAAGTCTAAGATTAATAGTTTTGCGAAAATAATCTTATGTCTTGATAACTCCTTATATTAAGTGGCTTTGCACTTTGTCTTGAGCAATTCTCCCTCTCCCCCAATATATTCTGGTGTTCGATTAGCCACCCACGGAATACTTTTTCATCTGCTAAAAACATAATTGAATCATCGTGCTAGACTTTTGCATTTTAAACGTCAATTCAAATCATTATATATAAAAATAATTTTATAAAATAAATAGTAGTCTCATTTCAGTTCAATGTAGACTACGCTATAGAATAGACTAAGTCAATGCGAGAAGGCAAGTGAAACATTTTTCCGGCGCATAACGATGGCTCCCGAACTAGGGCAGAAAATCCATCGATTTATTTGAAAAAAAAAATGGGTGATTTTACTTATTTCGAGAATAGAAATATGTGAGTGTTAAATGTTCGTTGGTTATTACCTAATCCCGGGCAATGTCGGATCTTCCTGCCAAAGTTAAACCTTGCCAGTGGCAAGAAGGAAGATGTAGAGGATAATGTTGGACATCACTCTTCCAGACAAAGACAGACATCTGGATCCGCCAACAAACAAGAGTTATTTACATAAATACAGCAATCAAGGCATCAAAACACAGATAAGCAGAGCACGTAGACAGACATTATAACAACAGATGGTCCATCAGATCAACTACGCATTGTACTTTCTTTTTAAATGAATAGAAAAAAAGGAGTTTAAATATGAATATCAATACACCAAAATAAAAATGATAGTATATATATATATATATATATATATATATGTATATATATGTATGTATACATATATATGTGTATACATATATATATACATATGTATATATATATACATATATATATGTATATATACATATATATATATATATATATATATATATATATATATATATATATATGCTCTATTCTAGCAACTTGAAACAATTCCGTCTAGATCATTGCAGTGTAACATGGGTCCTGACAATTCATTAAAGTGAAATCTTGCCAGTGGCACAAAGGAAGATGGAGAGGATAATGTTCGGCATCACTCTACAAGACAGCAAGACAAACATCTGGATCCGCCAACAAACAAGAGTTATCGACATAAATACTGCCATCGAGACATCGAAACACAGATAGGCAGAGCATGTAGACAGACAACATAAAAAACAGATGCCCCATCAGGTCAACTAAATGGACACCTCTTAAACATAAGAGTCCAAAAGGAAAAAAAAAAACAAGAATGAGATTGAGCAATGACCTGATAAAATACATCGATCCCACATGGTAGCGGATAGCTCGGGCAGAGATAGATGGCTAATTCTCAAGAAGGGGTTCCTCTTTGAGTGATAACACCGTTATTAATTGATACCGATTGAGGATAGCTAAGTGAAGAAAGAATAGCAGCGTCAATTTTTAAGAATATCTCTTTCTAATTGTGCACTTGCGTAATTCCGTGCTATATAGAGAAGCATCTACTATAAACACGGCAGCTGTTTTCATGTTAAAATGTCTTGATAAGACTTCTAAAATAAACAACAAATCCCTACAAAGTTTATATTTTCGTATCACTGTACTTTAGGAATAATAACTAGAGCTATGACAAGAGAATATTCTTATCAATTTTTTGTACTCTCGAGTATATATCTGACGCAGTAAGACACAGGTACCCAATCGAGAATCACATCACTCTATATAAAACAAAGAAGATATAAACTGAAATATACTTGCGGGTCCAAATCCTGAAAATGATATTCTCTTGCCATAGCCCTTATAATACCATCGGAAATTCTGAAAAAAAAAATCGGGGTCGAATTTTTATTTTTAGCATTTAATGTTATCACGAATGATACACGATATTTTTACGTTATTATATTTTAATTGAAAAAGGATAACCTATTAATTTATTTCAGCTTAACTATTGTCATTTTTTCTACTAATATGTGTCTACTCGAAATCTCATAGTTTTACTAATGGCTTATGTTATTTGGCGCATTAAGTAATTCTCTGAAGTGTTCTTGTGTTTCATTAAGACATTCTTCCCAACACAGATTTTTTTAGTAAATGAAAAGCTATGCCACAATGACGTAGCCCCTTTCAAGGGAGCTAAGAGCTTCTATATCCATAAACCTTGGGTTTAACTTGGCCTGCACTTATGTGGAGGCAAACACATACACACACATTTCAGTGCGGTGCAATTGTGTAAAACAGGTGTTTGTGATGTTGAAAATGTTCTGCGATGACTCAAGCCAAGAATGACACTTTGTTTATAATATTGAATCAAGGCAAAACGATATAAAACCTTAGAGATCTAAAGGTAAAAAAAGGTGAACTCGTCAAGAGGCATTCGAAAACAAAACAATGTTTTACCTGTATTAATATACCGTCTCTCTTTTTATGCCCCTCTCTCGTTCTCTCTCTCTCTTACTCTCATTTATTCCCTTTCTCTCTCTTTCAATGAAGAAAGAGAGAATTTAAATATGATTGTTGTAAAAACAGTTGAGGCTTGCACCGCATACGCGGACGATGTGCACGCAATGGGTCGACTAAATATGCTTCCTACTTGTTAACTGATAAATAAATTAAATATATTTTTATAAACATGCATTTTTCGCTATTTTTATACACGTATTTGATTTCAGCATGCCATTAATGCCGACGATGGGAAGATGCTTGCAATGACCACACAAGAAGCGTCCCCATGCCAGACAGTATCTTTTTTTCTTATCATAATTATTTCTGTAAAGTTTGATGAAGTTATCGGATCGTTGATACGATTCGGTAATCGAAACATACGTAACTGAGCAGATAAAACAGTAATAAATATACATTTGCTCTGCAATTGAACACTCTGGTCAGTTTTTGCTAATTACTATTTTTAATATATATCAGATCAGATTTCCGAAGTTGAGTTATAGCTAACGACATATCGACCCGTTTTCGTTGACGTTTCCAGCATGTGCTATCGTTAGATATCGTTGGATATCGTTTATTCCCCGGGAAGCTGCTTACGTTCGAAGACGTCCATCAACCAAGTAACCTCCTGGGGAGGCGATAGTATCACGAAGGGTACATACATGAACAACATTTTTAATTTAGTTTTTAGAGTTGCGTACAACTTTGGGTATCCCTATTATTTTATTATATAAACAACAGTAGTATGGTTGTATATCCACCTTTAAATCAAAACTAACAAAATAAATAATAAAAGATTGTATCTTTGGCCGTGGTAAGAGAATATTTGTGATTACGACAATAATATATTTAGACTAAACTGACGCATCGGATTTCTCCCAGTCAAATTATGTATTAAGTAATTGAAATGAGGTCCTTATTCCAAATTATTCCTCGAGTAATCTATAAAATACGTGACGTCTTTGTGCATGTAAATACATTTTTTTTACACAGTGATCACCACTTATCAAGGCCCGGAAGCCACTCAGGGATAAGGGTTATTGCAAGTACATTACGTTAGTGTGGGGATTTGATGAAGTGTTTACTTAAGGGGGTGGTTTATTAAAAGAATACATAGAAGTGAACTGGAAAAATATAACGTGAGAGTAAAATAGGGGGTAAATTAGAAAGGGTTACAAAAAGTAAGATAGGGAGAGAGAGAGATAGAGAGTGTAATAGAAATATGCCTCAGTTTTCCCATGGAAACCGCTGGGTTGATTTGATAGTTTTATTCATAAATAAGGAACACATTATTTTTGTAAGCTTAGCTACAAGTGGAAAACAACGATACAACCACCAACAAAGTTGGAAGGTTGTTGATCGGTCTTGCGCCGGATCAATAATTTGGTATTTCTCATCCTGTCTGTCTGTGTGTCTGTCTCTCCGCCCTCTCTCTCTCTCTCTCTCTCTATATATATATATATATATATATATATATAAATATATATATATATATATATATATATAAATATATATATATATTTAAATAAGGGAGTAGTCACCAACAATATGTATTTTTTAGCATTATTTTTTTATTCCGTGTCTTGGGTTTTCATTGAGAATTATGTTTGGATCATTGTAATAATGTTTTTAAGTCATTGAAATCGTTTTTACGCGCGTTTCAGACGTTCTGTGAAGCGTCCTCGTCAGAAATCATTTTCAAATGTGTTGGAGATGTAAAAATGCCAATTTTTGTAGTTCATTTGAAGTGTTTCCAAGGGGTGGATGCTTGTAAGTGTTTATTATTCATTGGCATGTTCAATTTTTATTACTCTTTTATTGGGCTTGTCGGGGCCGATGACCTTGCTGTAGTCACTCTCTCTTTCTGCTAGTGTTTTCTTCTTTTCCTTTAGGGTGGGGTAGGGTGCGTGTCTAAGCGTGTGTGTGCGTGTGTGTGTTTGCTTTTATTGGTTTGAGAATGTGTATACAGTTTTATAGTATTATGAGGTTATTTGCTTCCTAGGAAGGTGACTGCCATCCGAGTTCGTTACTAATGTATATATATATATATATATATATATATATATATATATATATATATATATATATATATATATATCGTCTCCTTAACATATAGATTTTCGATATTTACACATATCCTCCGTGGAAAAATATTTGCAAATATTAAAATAAGCAAATATTATAATATTATATGCTTACGATTAATTTAATATATTGAGCATTTTTTTTATTTAGTTGGGATTGCCTTTATAAACTATTACAGTCAATATTATTTTGTAAGACCAATAATTACTGGATTTTCATACCAGTATATTTATATATATATATATATATATATATATATATATATATATATATATATATATATATATATATATGTACGAGCACGAGACTCTAAATCTAGGAGTCGTAGATCCGAGAGCACTACGTCGGGCAAAGTATGTTATATAGATCATAGTCGCGTTGAAAGACAACACTCCGGTCCACAACTCGCATGTCTCTAGATCAGAAGCACGGGCGTGTGGTTATGAAATCCTCTCCCATCCTCCCTACTCTCCTGACCTTGCACCCTCTAACTTTCTCCTCTTCTCAGCCATGAAGTTGTTTTTTAAAGGAAAGCGTTTCTCAGATGATGCAGTTTTGATAAGTGGTGACACCTTCGCAAAAAAAGAAAGAAAGACCTAGCCTGTTAACACATGGAGGCATTAGTTTATTATTTTCATTATTTTTATCATTTTATTGTTTGTATAATTTTTATTATCTTTATTATTTTTATAATTATTAACTTTTTTATTATTTCTATTATTTTTATTATTTCTATTATTTTTATTATTTCTATTATTTTTGTTATTTTTATTATTTCTATTATTTTTATTATTTTTAGTATTTATATTATTTTTATTATTTTTAGTATTTATATTTGCATTATTTATAATATTCATATAATTTTTATTATTTCTATTATATTTATTATTTTCATTATTTCTATTATTTTTATTATTTTTATTATTTTTATTATTTCTATTATTTTTATTGTGTGTATTATTTTTATTATTTCTATTAATTTTATTATTTTTATTATTTTATTTTTTCTATCATATTTTATTTTTTATTTTTTTTATTATTTCTATTATGTTTACTATTTTAATTATTTTATTAGTTTTATACTTTTTTATTTTTATTATTTTTATTATTTTTGGTAAATTAATTATTTTTATTATTTTATATATTTTTTATTATTTTTTTAGTTTTAGAATTATTATTATTTTTATCATATGTATCCTTTTTATTATTTTTATCATTTTAATAATTTTATTATGTCTGCTATTTTTATATTTGTTACTTTTATTATTTTTATTATTATTATTTTTGATTATTTTTTATTGTTTTTATAAGTTTTTGTTTTTTTGTTATCTTATTTATTTTTATAATTTTATCATTTTTATTACTTTAATTATTTTTTTATTATTTTAATTAATTTTAGTATTTTTGTTATTTTTGTTACTTTTTTACTTGTATTATTATTTTTATTTTTGTTATTTTTATAATTTATTATGTTTAATGTTTTACTGTTTATTATTTTAATAATTTCTATTATTTTTATTTTTATAAATTATTTTATTAATTTTATTTTTTGTAATATTTTTGTTATTCTAAATTTATTATTTTTTTATTTTTTTTAAATTTTAATATTTTCATTAATTTAATTATTTTAATTTATTTATTACTTTTATAATTTCTATAATTTTATTTAATATTTATATTTTTATTCTTTTTATTATATTTGGTAAATTTATTATTTTTATTATATATATATATTTGTATTATTTTATTAATTGTACTTGTTATTATTTTTATAATTTTTATTATTTTTATCATGTTTATGCTTTTTTATCATTTTAATTATTTTTATTATTTTATTATTGTTATTGTTTTTGCTCCTTTTATTAATTTTATTATTATTTATTATTATTATTATTTATTATTATTTATTATTCTTATTATTTTTTATTTTTATTATTTTTTGTTATTTTTGTTATTTTAATTGTTTTTATAATTTTTACCATTTTTATTACTAAAATTATTGTTGTTAATTTTTTTATAATAATTTTTATGAATTTAATAGGAGATGTCCTTTTCTCCTCCTTGCAACCTCTATCTCACAGAAGATATGTTGCGAGTTTGTCTCTGATGTATCGTTATTCTCATGGGAAGTGTTCAACTGAGCTTCAATCTATGGTCCGCCCTCGCCAAACTTTCACAAGAAACACTCGTCTAGCTGTAAACACTATCAATAATTTCCCCCACTCTTTATCTGTGCCTAAACCTAAACGTAGATTCCATGAACAAAGCTTCTTTCTTAGAACTACACGCCTTTGGAATTCTCTTCTGTTTTCCTGCTTTCAGGCTGACTACAATATGGTTGTGTTCAAGTCTAAAGTAAATAAGTTCTTGATAAGCCGTTCCATATAAGTTATCAACACTACCAAATTTTCATTACTAATGATTACTATATTGACCAATTTCTACTGTACACTATTTAACCCTTATCCTTGAGTGGCCTCTGGGCCTTGATAATGTGGTCATGCCTTTGTAAAAAAATATTATTTTATGATTTGTATTATTTTTATTATTTTTAGTTTTATTATTTGTATAATTTTAATTAGTTTTATTAGTCTTGTTATTTTTAATATGTTTATTATTTGTATAATTTTTACTTGTTTATTATTTATATTTTTTTATTATATTTATTATTTTATGCTTGTTATTTTTTATGATTTTTTATTATTTTCAATATTTTTTTCTTTATTTTTATAATTTTTATTATTCTATTAGGTTCATTATATTTGTTATTTTTGTAATTGTTATCATTTTTATTATTTTATCATTTTCGTATTTTTTTATTATTTCCATTATTTGTTTAATTTTTGTAATTTTTATTACTTGTATTATAATGATTATTTTTGTTATTTTTATTATTTATTATGTTTAATATTTTACTTTTTTATTATTTTCATTATTTTTATTTTTTAAATTGTTTTATTATTTTTTATATTTTTGTTATTCTAAATATTTTATGATTTTTGTTGTTTTTATTATTTGTAATATTTTTATTAGTTTTATTATTTCTATTACTTTTTATTATTTATATCATTTCTAATATTTTTATTATTTCTATTATTTTTATTATTTTTATCATTTGTGTTATTTTTATTTTTTCTCTTATTTTTTATTATTTATGGTGTTTTTATTATTTTTTAGTATTTTTCTATTTTCATTATTTATTTTATTAGTTTTATTATTTTATCATTTTTGTTTTTTTTCTTTTTATTTTTTTTATTGTTTGTATTAATTTTGTTATTTTCATTATTGTTATAATTTATTTTTCTATTTGTTATGTTTATTATTGTTGTAATTTGTTTTATCTTTATTATTTTTATTATTTTTATTGTTTTGGTTAATTTTGTTATTGTTATTAGTATTATTTTTGTATTATTTTATTATTTATAATATTTTTATTTATTTATTATTTTTGATATTTTTGTTATTTTTTTATTATATTTAATATATTTATTATTTGTTAGTTATTTTTTATTATTTTTATTACTTTCATTTTTTTATTTTATTATCTTTATCATTTTCATTATTTTTATTTTGTTATTTTTATTATTTTTGTTATTTTTAATATATTAATAGTTTTATTATTGTTATTATTGTTATTATTTTTATTATTTTTAATAGTTTTATTAATTTTTTTAGTTGTATTATTTTCATTATTAGTATTAATTTCATAATTTTTTTATTTCTATTATTTTTATTATTTGTATTATGTTTTTTTTATTTTATAATCTCCATTATTTTTATTATTTTTTAAATATTTTTAGTTTTTATCAATTTTATTATTTTCATGTTTTTAATATTTTATTATTTTTGTTATTTTTGTTATATTTCTTTTTGTGTTATTGATGTTATTATTATTATTATTATTTGTATTAGTTATGTTATTTTTAATATTTTTATTTTTTGTTTATTTTTATCATTTTTATTATTTTTTATTTTGTTTATTTTTATTATTTCTATTATTTTATTATTTCTAATATTTTTTCATTTTTTATTTTTATTATGTTTAATGTTTTGCTTATTTTTTATTTTTATTTTTTAAATATTTTTTTATTCAAAATTGAATCTCAAATAACCAAAAATAAATTACTACATAATGATCTAACATACGATGTCAACTAACCCAATCAACTACTTGATGCTGTCGGACAATGTTTAAGCCTTCTAAATCTTTTTGTCTGACAACATACTTCGAACTTTGCCTATTAAGCGCGTTGTCTCGGCAAGAATTTCGCATCTTTGCACTTTTTTTATAAAAATAATAAAACTTTTACAAATCCCAAAATATTCCTGCCTATTTGAATAATTTACCGATGTTAAAAGCTTGACTGGGGCAATTATTTTATTGCAAATACACTTTAAGTTTTAACACAACTGTCGGCTGTATTATCTGATTTAAATAATAGCTTAACTGCCCCTATAGACAGCTACACACCTTTCAAAATCAATTTTAACCCCAAACCAGGCACATTGCCACTTTGAAGTAGAGGGCTACTATCGGGGGCATAAGTTGTAGGGATATTGTGGAGGGAGATGAGTAGCAAGATGTTTGTTCACATTACACTTGAACGTCTGCATGTCAGTACACTTAGGAAAGCAGAATCCCGAAAGTCTTGTAGTTCTGGGGAAGAACTTATTTGAGTAAAAGGCTTCCTTACATCTACGGATCTCTATTGTAAAGGGGGGACTTAGTTATTTGTCGGGTTTTCGGGGGTAGTCATGTCGAGGGGGTACAAGTGATTGTAGTTCGTCAGAACATTCACCATTAAAGTACTCTCTTTTGAACCCTTTCCAGGAATGAGAGACAAGCAGCAGATGCACCAGCCCAAATGTGACAACAGTAGTCCATGCATGGGTGAATGGTGGCCTTATAGAGGTTTCAGGCGTAAGTAGTTTTCTAGCACGACAAACAGAGCTCATCTTTTTTCAGCAGCCTTGGCACTGCTCTCAATTTATCTGTCCCAGTTCATATTCCCTGTAAACGTTAGGCCTAAAAGTTTTAAGGAAGTACTTTCAGGCAATGTGTTCTTGGTCATTGCTATTAGTGGTAGAGATTTATTGAAGTTATTGAAGGAAACAAGCTTAGTCTTTGCAGCATTGAATGTGACCATCCACTTTGTCCCCATTCCACTACAGATTGCCCGTCATCATCTTGTGTTTCTGCCATTTCCTAAGATATGTGTCCATTTGTTTTCCCCTCGTGCCTGTTTTGGAGAGTGGTGTGACCAGCAAATATACCGTCTCCGAAACAATTTTATCAGGGAGGTCATTTATGAATATCAAGAATAATAAAAGTCCAAGGATCGACCCATGATGTACTCCCGCATTTATGTCATATTGTTTAGATGTACGACAATCGAGGGCAACTTGGATTTTTCTGATACTTAAGAAGGATTTAATTACATTATGTATTCTTGTGATACAATATGATCTAATTTCCTTAGAAGACCATCGTGCCATACCTCGTCAAAAGCCTTAGATATATCGAGAGCTACCGCTCTACCCTCCCGTTTTGTCTAGTGAACGATATACACGTTCAGAGATTACAGTTAAGATATCTGCTATGGAACGGGCTTGCTTAAATCCATATTATTTGTGGGTCAGGAGTTTAGCAGCTCTTAGGCGTTGGACTATTGCTTGATTAACTAAGGACTCAAATATTCTGGCGAAAAGCGGAAGGAGGCTAATGGAGTGATTACTTAATGGGCCAGTTCTTTCACCAGGATTCTTGAAGACTGCTACAACAGAAGCGGTTTTTCAGCAGTCAGGAAATCAAGATCCATTAAGGTATTTATGGTAAAGTTTGGAGAGAACTGGAGCAACCTCCGCAGAGCATTTTTTCAAATAGCACATCTCTGCGTAACTGCTATTTTCATAGCAAGTGCTCATCTTAGATTTAGTCTATGGTCCCCTGCAAATCGTTCATGACAAGAAGTTTTCTCGCTACAACCACTGTCCATAAATCCGAACACTCTTTATCTGTATCTAAATGCAACTTCAGTATAAATTTTTTTTCTAGAACTGCTCGCATGTGAATCTCTGTATCGCAGGCCTGCTTTCCATCTGACTACAACAATGTCCAATACTGTAGCTTTCATTATTTCTCCCACTACCGATTAAGCTGGCGTCTCACTGAACACATAGCATCTATTAACCCTTGTACTTGAGTGATTTTAACACCTTGATAAATGCTGATTACAATGTAAAAACCAAATGAAAAAATAATAACGTTTTTTAAATAGATAATTCGATACAAATTTAAACGAATAAAAAAGGACATATTTATATTTTTTGTAATATTTCATTAATATTGACATTAATTTTATGAATACAGATAGAAATAAGTTATTAAACATAGTAGCAAAAAAGGTGACGATCTCTCAGACTATGCAACATAGGTGAATTGCTATTCAAGTTAAGAAGTTAAGGTTTTAAAATGTTGCAACCTTAAGTAATAATAATGTTAATACATTATTACAATTAAAGCAACATTTTGCATAGATGAAGAACCTAAAGGTTTAATTCCGATAGGTAATCTAACATCAGATCATTATAGGGTATATAAGTGACTAAGTTGTTAACAAAGCAAACTTATGATCTGATTGTCTTCTGTTAGAATGTTGGCAGCCTTCACATAGAACTATATCAGGAAAACATATACAGTGTAAATATCATATGAAAGAACTTAATATAAGAAAACGTATATAAAAGTGTTCTCTGGTCGCAAATTAGAGGCTGTTTTAATATACAATGAAACCCGGATATAAGATCTCCGAATATAAGTATAACCCAGATATTTTATAGAGTAGGGACTTGAGAAGAAGTCTCTTATATCCGGGTTACAGTATACTTCCAATAGAATCATCTGATTCCTATAAGAATACTTTACCGCTGACAAACATACAGGTTAGTTGTGTCGTAAAATGCTAGACAGCATTATTAAACGAATGAATAACAGTAGTTTTATAAGGTGTTTTGTTATTTTCCTTTGTCTGCATCACATTTTCAGCATTTTGTTTTGTCGGACATGTTCTGTTCCTGCTTAGTAATTTCTTTTTTTTTTACTAAGCTTGTAAAGTACGTAGGCAGATGTGTTTATCTGTTGCCAGTATTTAAGAACAACTATTGTGTATTGTTTATTATTTCGTTCAGTAATTGAATTGATTGTATTTCATTTGTTCGAAAATAAAACTTCACCTACATCTTCAACGTTCATTGTTTTGTTATTTACTCATCTTCAACTTCGAAAACGCAAATTCCTGCACCTTTTTTTAATGGCCGCATACAAATGAAAACGAATTGATAATAACGTGTGGTATATTAGTCCTGCTGAAATGAAATACGCCGAATCTCTTCTATTCCATAAAATCAAATTTATATGTGTATGCATGTTTGTGTATTGTTCCCTATACACTTGTTACATGATAAGGGCAGTCCCCTTTTTATGGAAGTATAAAAATAGAGAGATTTAGTTAAAATGAAAATGAAATAGAATAGACGAAATTCGAACCTCGTAAATTAGGTTTAGAAATAGATTACGAGAGAGAATTAGAAAATGGAATGTAAAACAAACCATTATTAAGCTTAGAGATAAAATAGTTTTAAGAAAAGAATGTGCATTGTCAATTCTGTTATGAAAATTCAATTGAAAGAATGCAACTACAAGATAATTTTATAAACATGTGTTTAACATATTGGAAATATAGGTTACTGGGAATATAGGTTAAAATTCCTTTTGTAAACAGGGGAAAAGGTTTCTGACACGCATTTCCAGAACACGTGAAAGAAGACACATGTTTTAACATGTGTATAACGTCATGAAAAATGGGAAGTTCTCGATATAGTTAGAAACTTTAGAGTTAAGCAAGGAAGAAACTGGGGGAGAGTCAGAGGGAGTTTGAGGACGACAGACGATAGTCTGCAGTTGGGATTCGAACGTCTAGAAGCGAGACGGTTGCTTTTGAAACTTAGAATGTGAAGCTTTGAATTCTTGACTCAGACAACCACGACAGGTCGGGAGAAGAATAAACGCATCGTGTGTTTTTATAAACGTCGTCTTTGTGTTGTAATTCTACCAAAAGGTAAAGTGAAAATTGTTATATATATATATCATGTTTTAAAATGTCTTTACATACACGTCTCGATATCTCATATCTACACTGTGAACACTAAGACTGTCTGAACACTGTTTCCTCACTCTAAGCGCTTCTATTACACTTCTAAGTACGAACATTTTACATATATATGAATCGCAGCATAACACGAACAACATCCCTGTCACCAACATCCCTCTTTATAAGACTCTAATAAGACTCTAAGATTTCACTTATAATAAGACTCTCCTAATAACAAACTACAAGAATAACAAAAACACCAATAATAAGACCTATATATAACACTCACAAACGGCTGAGTCGATTTTCATGAGATTTAAAAAAAAGATAGATCATGCACCTGGCAATTTTATTAGATAGAGACTGTATTAGAATGTATTCGATAAGCATCGATAAGCTATAATTGAAATAATCCGGTGGAAGAAGGAATAGACCATTTTTTATGAAAGTGTACACCTTACAAACCCTTACACCTAACGTGCATTGAAGAAGTTTTCTTAGCACGCAGACAAAACAAAAACAATGAAAGAATTCGACTTACTTTTTCATTTAAACTACAGACATTTGTTTACAGGTACTTACAGAATACGCATTTTTTCTTTTAAAACTCTTTCCATACTTCAAAGAAAATACTATCATCTCAAACACTTTGTAGTTGTTCTTTACCCGGCCATCTTATGAACACGTGGCTGCCTCTCACCCACGGTTGTTTTTTTCGAGCCATGTTTTTTATTTTGTTATAATCTTTTGCCGTTCTTTTCGCCGTGACCTCACCTCACACACGGTTCGCTCATCTTCATACGTTGGCTGTTGTATAACTGTTGCTGTTGCTGTCATACGCGTGCCTGCTCTCTGTTACAAAACTGTTGACAAACGTCACGTGAGATTATAACGGGGAAACCAATGCCAACATTAGAACCGCCCGATTCATAGTAGACGTATGATCTGCATTTTCTTGTATAAAATAAAATACATAGTATAACTTACTGCTGATAAATATCCGGGTTCTTTGTGTCGTAAAGTATTAGACACTTTTATTAAATAAATTAAATTAAATGATAATGATCTTATAATGTGTTTTTTTTTTAAATTCTCCTTTTTCTGCATAGCAATTTCACTAATTTGTTTTGCATTAACCTTATGGTTAATTTTAGTGCCGTATTAGTGACAAGTAATGTTACAAATAATCGTTATTTAGTACTTAGTTAAGACCATTTTAAGTTTAATGTTCAATTGAAAACGAGAATAAAGAAAAAAGACTGCATTATATATACCAATCCTCATACAACATTTCGAGTAAAGGATTCTAATCTATTTCTCATTATTTAATTTTTTAAAATGAATTATCGTTTTCATATCATTAATTTCTAGTTCTCTTTCCGCTTAGTATTTTGTTTTTCGAAGCACGTAGGCGTATCTGTTTATCTATTGCTATTATTTAGAACAACTATTTTGTTTATTATTACGTTTCGCAGTTAATTGCCTTTTATTTGTTAAAAAATCAAACTTGACCTAAATACTCAATGTCTATTGATTTATAAAAAAATGTTATATCTTATCTATATCTATAATCAGAATTGGTTTCTTCCTTAACGCAAATTCCTGCATCTTTTTCTGCCCGCATACAAACGAAAACGAATTGATAATATCACCTTTCATATTATTCAGGATGAAATGAAACACATTGGATTTCCACTCTATTATAATAAAAGCAACTTTATCTCTGTGAGCCTCTGTGTGTTTGAGTTTGTTTTCTATAGACTCTTAAACGCCTGTCCGATTTTTAGCAAATTTCACACAAAGGTATTTTATATGTCTAGAAATATTATTGTTTAAATCTCTCTCTCTCTCTGTCTCTCTCTCTCTCTCTCTCTCTCTATATATATATATATATATATATATATATATAAGTGAAAGTATGTGTCTGTGTACATTTCCATACGCAATAACTCTATCAATTTTAAGCCTACAGATTCGAAATTTGATATACAGGGCACTGAAATTTGGGGAAATCTTTGTGATTAGTTTTCGGACAGAAATTTGACGATTAAGGAGTAAAATTGCAACGATTTGACCTATGAGAACTGTACCAAACTTCCCCTACAATTTTGGGTCTAAACACTGTAATTTAAGATATAGATTCCTTGGACATGTATCTAACTTAATACCTTGATTTGAGCCCTAAACAATAAATTTGAAGGGGTCATAATAGGGGTCAAAGTTAAAAGAATTGACCGTTTTTTGTTTGTTTTGCTCAGCATACACCACAAAACACCCGGGCAACGCCGGGCACCCATTGTTAGTATTATTATAACCTGACACGTTTCTCGTCTACAAGTCATCAGAGTGGCTGAATCTAGCGAGATTAGAAATCAGAACCCGGTGGTATGAAGTGTAAACCTCTACCACTACGCTATCTCGCGCGACTGTTTATTATATCTCGATTTTCGTAAGTGTTATTCATTTTGTTTTTTTTTTCCGATAATTTTTTAACAAATTCAATTATTTATCCGAAAGTACATTTTTATTTAAATGCGAGTTGGGAATACTTTTCCCTTTTCACAAATTAGTACACTAAAATGGGGAACAACCTATGTATTGTTTAACATATAATGGTGTACTGACACGTGCTTCGTCGTCTGCAACTCATCAGATAGATATTATTAGCATATTTTTATTAGACTGCCTCCCGGTTAAGTATCAAAAAACGGTAATCGAAAAAACCCGATCGAAGAAAGAAACGCGATTTGGACCAAGTTACCAACTTACACAGCTATATCACAAGTGAATTTGATTATTTTTATTTCCACACTAGCACAAAGACTCAACAGAAAAAAATCAACAGTATGTTCTTTTGATATGACAGCGTACGTCTGCGATTTATGTTTCTGCTTTGAGCACAATTGAATAATGATACTTGACATTCGTATTTTAAAAAATTAATCAAGGCATTATATATAAAAATAATTTTATTAAAATTATATACAAAAATAGTTTTATAAAATTATATAGAAAAATATTTTTATTAAAATTATATAGAAAAATAATTTTATTAAAATTATATATAAAAATAATGTTATAAAATTATATATAAAAATAATTTCATAAATTATATATAAAAACAATCTTATAAAATTATATAAAAAAATAATTTTAATAAAATTATATATAAAAAAATAATTTTATTAAAATTATATATAAAATAATTTTATTAAAATTATATATAAAAATAATTTTATTAAAATTTTATATATAAAATAATTTTATTAAAATTATATATAAAAATAATTTTATTAAAATTATATATAAAATAATTTAATAAAATTATATAAAAAAATAATTTTATTAAAATAATATATAAAAATAAGTTCATAAAATTATATATAAAAAAATTAAATGAATATTATATATAAAAATAATTTTATTAAAATTATATATAAAAATAATTTTGTTAAATTATATGTGAAAAAAAAAAATTTTTATAAAATCAACAATAGGTTTTTTACAATGACATGTAGGCTACGGTGTATTGTGGGTTAAGTTATAGCGGGGGAGGCACGTGAAGTTTCCTCCCAGGGCACCTTGATGGATTCAAAATTAGAGCAAGCAATTACCCAATTTGATTGAAAGACGGGGGATTTGACGGATCGATGAGAATTAAAATATAGGAATGTGAAAAAAAAAATTGATTGCTCATTATACAATCCCGGGCAACGTCGGGTATCCTTGCTAGTAAATGAATAGATATATAGCTGGATATAGTTCTTCATTTACTCACATAAATTCATATACGAGAGTATAAATTTATGCGTAAACTTAAAGTATTTACTTCAACAGTGCTCAATACATAGGTAGAACTAGTTAGTAAGTTATAAAATATATACACTGAATATTCCGCGTTTCATCCACTCTATGCTTCTTAAGACAAATATTGTTGCCGGGTAAACTATGCTTTTGGTTAGATATTTATTTTGAAGTAGGCAGAGTGTGCGGTATCTACAGTTGCATTTATCTTGTTCGTTATTAGTATTTTTATTTTTATTTGTAGTATGGTTGTTATCGTCCGGAGTTGATTTATTATTAATCTTATTATTATTATTATTATTATTATTATTATTATTATTATTATTATTATTATTATTATTAGCAGTAGTAAAATAGTAGTAGTAGTGGTAGTAGTAGTAGCCGTCGTCGTCGTCATCGTCGTAGTAGTAGTAGTAGTATTTACACTGTTACATATTTGTTTTTTGTGTTAATTTTGTTTTTGTCAAGGTGTCCACTTTTTTATTCTTTATTTTGTTGTTGTTTTTATTGCTTTTATTTTGTTATTAACCGCATTCTATTTCCTCTGATGATATAAACCATTATTGAAAATCCATGGATTAAGGAAATCAACATAACCCCTTCTATATATTCCTTTTGTCAAACAATGAATACTTAATTCGAATGTATGTGTCTATATGCTGGTTTTTTTTTCAGATTTTAAACATAACCACTAAACTTGTATATTATTCTATTCTTAAATATTGAGATGTTTCTTTTTGGCTAAGAATAACCAAAAGTAACATGGAACATTTGCACTCATTGTTGAAATAGTAACAGTACGGTTTTTATCCAGTAATTCCTTTATTTGGCCAATAAACTATTTTTCTGACTTCTGACTTCCCTGCTCTTCCCACGCACATCCTCATACCACATAGACTTCCTACTTTTCTTGCCATTTGTGCCACTCAAAAACCAATGTTCGATTCATGCAAGGTGGTTCAAAATCAGTCTGACTCATTCAGTTTTTGTTGTAATTTTTCAAGTTAAAAATTTTTTTTACCGCACATCGTTCTTCTGCAGTATCCTGACGTCTGAATTTCGTTTTAAAAATTAAAACGCTATAACAATCAGGCTTAGTAGGGTGTATTCAAATTTCTGCTGTAGCTCTTTATTTAAACACATAGGCATAGACATTGGTCAGTTATCTCATAAGATGTATGGAAATAACATACTAAAATTTTAAGAGTCTACGACTATCTAAAATGCAAACTGTACATCTATTGAAAGCAACGTATATATATATATATATATATGCATATATATATATATATATATATATATATATATATATATATATATATATATATATATATATATATATATATAAGGCAGAGGATTTTTGGCAGAAAAGTGGCGAATCCGCAACTATGAACACGAGAATAAAAATCCGCACACATAAAAAAAAAAAAAACATTGGTCAGAATAGTACACAGTTAGTTTGAAGAGTTGCAATGCTTTTTTGCGGTAGTTTACGACAATTGACGACAGTTTTCGACAATTAACGGGCAGTCTTAATTTTATGACAGTTGACGCTTGTTGTGAGTTAGGCAGTAGAATGCAATCTACGACTTGCAGTAGATAAAGATGAACTGAGGCAAGCGGATAAACACGATATCAGCAGATGACTATGTAGGTGTAAACCTTACGTTAATACAGTCGATGCTGTCACACACACATCGTACAGTGCAAGTAGCCGAATGTGGTGAAGTTTGTTTTATGGTGAATAGTTTTATACTTGTGGATCCGTGCGCGTCTCCTCATCAATCTACGATAATGTAATAGACGGCGACACGACCAGAGAATACAAAACTCAGAATAAGACCACATAGACTTTAGCATAATTGTATGCCTGTTAGATTTTAACATGTAGAAATGGGGAGCCTTTCGGTTTTTAGATCTAAAACTTCAGTCAGAACATTATTGCTATATAATGATTTTTTTATACTAATTAATTTAGGTACGATACATCTTATTAGAAATAGCTCCAGGCAATATACGAAGCTCATTGATGCAAAAGGAAAGAAAGTTATAAAAAGAATTAGATTGTTATTGACATTATTCTCCAAAAAGTGATAGTTGTAGTTTATTGCTTTTTCACACAAAACAGAGCAAAACTCCATTTGCCCGTAAGAGCTTACTATTTAGAACAACATTTGCAGGGATACTATGAAGAGGGTTCAGCACGAAAATGTCTGTTCACATTACATTTAAACTTCTGCATGTCAGTACATTCGTGAATGTAGGGGCAGGGGATACAATCACAAAGTCTAGCAGTTCGATGGAAGAAACTATTTAAGTAAAAGATCTCAAAAGTGTATGTACATTTTGGATTATTTAGTGCATTTACGTCAAGGCGACACAAGGGTGTATATTTCGTCGAAACACCTTCCATTATAATACTTATAAAAAGAGCAGGTTAATGCAATATTTCGTCGATAAAACAACAATTGGTGTTCATCCACGCCGCTAACGTGACATAGAACGTTATTCTCCTCTCTAACGTGATCTCCATTTAAAAGTGACATCATTTTACATGGCTTTGGATATGAGCGCCAGCGTTATGTCACAATAGTAGGTATTTAAATCTTAGTGGTAACATTCCTTGTTTGGCGTAAATATGAAAAGCTGTGACGAATGGATGAGCAGGGTTTTTAGGTTATTAACTTCCAAGGTTCACCAATGTTCTATAAATCATTGGAGGCAATTACATAAAATGCTACATATATTAGTGAAAATATTATTTTGAATTGCAGTGCGTCCGAAAGGGACCGACTATCGGAGAAAAAAGTTCTGCTAACGATGCGTTGACATGGGACATGTCCAGAAAAAAAACAACAAAAACAAAAAACATTAACCACATACGAGGTCAATCATGAATGAACCAGTAATTACGGCGATACAAAGCTGAATCGTGGACAAAGGGAGGGGCGGTGAATGCGGCAGATAAAAGCATGTTTTCAAGATATTAACCGTTTACGTCATTCATCCAACAACTCTCCGCGGTCAACCTCTTAATAGTATTGAGTGACGTTGAAGACCGCTAGATGATTCTTGGCATGACGTCCGATGATGTAATACGTATTTACCCAACTTTCTTACTGCCTGGTTCATAGCCGGTGGATAGGGGCTGCATAATTGCAAATACAAGGTGGGACAATAAAATTGTCGCACTAGAAAGGGCCACATGTTTCCATTTCCGTTTGATGAAAACCGTTTTTTTTTTTGCTTACAGACCATCTACTTGTTGGCCAGATTTGTGCAAATCCCAAAAGTGATAGGACCATTCTATCATGTATGAACTGACACAATGTTCAAGGAGAGAGACCGGAGATGTGCCGCTGTACAATTTATGCTTTTTACCGACCCAAGTTATGACAACGAGACCATTGACAGTACTCTAAAAATCCATCGTTATAAGTAACATGAATTACCGTGAATAACAGGGGCATGCCTATTGTGATGATAACAATGTTTTCGGCAAGGATTTTGGGCTTTGGTATGCTTTAAAATAAGAGCTACATAATGCCACCTCACATCTTCGAAGTAAGCTTCAAAGTCAGCACCAAAGTGTATCTGAATGTGCTGCCGAGTGTGGTTATCCTCTTATGCAATTAGTTGGCCGCTGTCAGACCCTGGGTCTGGTAGCAGGATTCGACTCCGGCCCCAAATTTCAAAGTGACACAAGCTTGGCTTGAGAAGGAATGCTTCGGCTTTGCATCCTTCTCTCACTAGCTATCCCCCTCCCTCCACCTGGCCCCGCTAGATACTAGCGCCAACATGACCTCTCACAACACGACAGCAACCCTAATCGCTGTTATGTGCTCAGTATTAG